>NC_136618.1:26720824-26748324 GCF_933228915.1 Telmatherina bonti
TGCTGTGAAGTCTTTTTAACATGGGAGTCTGTGGGGATTTGCTCTGTTTTGGAGCCCCTAGTGGATGAAGGAGGAACTGCAGTTTTATACACTTCCGCATAGGCTTCACTTTTTTTTTTTTATGTCTATATTGTTAACAGGTTAAATTAAGATGATATTAAATTAAGTTTATATTTATATATTATGCATTAAGTTTATAAAATTACACAATAATAATTGTCTAACTGAAATACTATCTTCTACGTTGTCTACATGAACACTTTTGGAGCCACAGTAAAGGGGTCACTTGTGAGATGTGCTAAAATGTGTAAATATCAGCAATGCTGGTGGAGAACAAAGAAAGATGACACATTGCATAACTGAGAAAAGGCTTGCCTGAAAAAGTGCACACTTACAGGATGAATGTGAATGATGCAGCTGCAGCTATAACCTGTAAACTGACCCAAGCCCCTTTCAGATCACAGTACAATATGTAAAATTCATATCTGCAAAGGTAAAATTTGATCAAATGAAAGTTTACCTTTGCAGATATAAATGTTAAAAATTAAATTAGAGAGGTTTTAGTCCAGGTAGTTGTCTCCAAAATAGCTATTTTAGCACAGTTAAGCAATATTTTCTCAATATGCTCCTAACTTCGGTACCCCATGTTAATCTCTCTACGTTTGTGTAATTTCTGTTTTTACCAGCATCATCATGATCCAATAAGTCATTGATTTCAGTGTTTTAGTTTAAGCATTATACCTGCATGAGTATTTTGTTGTCTCATCGCTTCACACTGGCTGCTGTAATGTTTTCATGTATCTCTCTGAGCCATCTGTGTTATTTAGTTGATTTTCTTTACAAAAGAATTTCATCTGACAAACAGGCCTGGAAGCACTTTGAGTCACTTGTTTGTTTATTTGCTTTGGAGCATCTTAATTCAACTGTGTCTGCCGAAAACTGTAAAAACATACATGAATAGTAAAATAAGCCAAATAAAGACAGGAGAAACTAAAAGCACAGCAGGTGCAGAGGTAAACCCAGACAGTAAATACAGCAAGCTGATCCATGATAGGGAAATACCGCTGATAAAGAAACAGGAAATTAGCATGAGAAACCTGATAATTGTTCGTGTATTTACACTGGGGAGGGAAGTAATTGATGGAAAACAGGTGTGGCAATCAGCTGACTGAGAGCAGGTGAAAAGCAAAGCGGTCTAGCAAACAGAGAAGAACAAGGAGGTAATCTTGAATGTCTTGAGTTTTACTTGTGAACCTTTCAGGCTGCGTGAAAAGAGCTACAAGTGTCTGAAAAGCAGCCATGAGAAGAGCTGGTTGATTCTTCAAATACCAAGAAAAGCAGCTCCAACGATTCCTTCATTATCTCCTCAAACATACTGTGTAACAATCCAACTTTCCTTTCTAAAAGAAGGGACATAATTCTTTCCCATAGTTCCTTGTGACTGGAGCTTTCATTACTGCGCCTAGTTATATTTATCCAGTTACACTGATTCATGTGGAGGCGCAATAACGTGACCAGAGGGGTGAACATGAGCTGGCTCTGACAGCATGATTCACTTCTCTGACATTTTCTTTTCTTTCTTAATAACATATCTTGTCAATGAAATCAAATTTTATATTCTGTTCATTCAAACTCATATGTTACATTGTCTTTATTAACAGACTGCATGAGATGAAGCACTTTTTTTCTGGAATATGTATTGAATATTTGTACTTTCAGTCCTGCAGACCTGCATGGCAGCTGCAGTTGACCTTTCCCAAGTCCTTCCTAATTTCACCTACCGCCTTTCTGTAACCACGTGATGTCTTCAGTAAGGTCAAAGAAAAAATCTTCAGAAAAGATGACAGCAGGAAGATGTCTCACTCATCCGTCAACTGACAGAAAAGAAAAGAAGAAGAAAAAAAGAAAATCCATTTATAAAAACAGCAACAACCTAAACGAAGCAACTGAAACCAGAGACTATGACAATGATTATGTCTGATGGTAAATTTAGTTGGGCCCGGCTTAAACCCAGTCAGAACCAACTTGGAACACCACAGAAACTGCAGACAAACCCGTGTGTGACCGTTATCTGCACACCAAATTTAACCCTCATGAGCCCCACATAGACATGCGGGCTGGGTCTGGAAAGTATGGAATCAGATTTGTTTCAGAATCTCCAAGCAAGACTTTTTAAAACTCAAGCAAAAAACAACAATTAAAACCAAAACTTTGTAAAACTTAAGTTAAAAAAAATGATCTCAAAATAAAAAATTATCAATCATCATGAAAACTATTCGACTTTTATCTTGTTAAATTGAGTAGTTTTGTTTGCAGTTTCCCTATTCTTCTTTCTCTCTTGTCTCTACTTGGTTGCGCTTCACAGTCTTTGGTTTTGATTCTCGATTGTTTGGTTTAATTTCTGACACAAACCTTTCTTAGGACGGGCTCTTTTCAGGGGCGCATTCCGATTGGCTTGGTGAGTTTTGGAGTGATACAGCTGTAGCCCAGATGTTGTTTAAACCCTTATATATGTATGCCAAGTTCAGCTTTGAGTTATGTTTACACCCATGTCTGTTTCATCACTGTGTGCAGTTTGCATCGGTTTCTAGATACAAGTCTAGAGTATACTTTTATGGGGAAGTGTTTAACTACTGTGTGCTGAAAAGTGAGTGTGGCTGAGTTCATGAGGATCCAGAAGTAAACAGTTAACTATTCTTTTAATGGTTTTAAGGATGTTTACATTGTCATGGTTAAGCAGCACAGATGAATGCTGATGATTAAAGAAAATGACCATTAAACAATAACAATTCCACAGTTTCAAATTCTTTGTCAGAGACTCAGAAGTAGTTTTAATTTTAATTTTAAACAATCGAGAATCAAAACCAAAGACTGTGAAGCGCAACCAAAACAGCGAGAAGAGAAAAAGAGGAAACTACAAACAAAACTACTCAATTTAACCAAATAAAAGCCTAATAGTTTTCATGATGACCGATAATTTTTGATTTTGAGATCATTTATTTTACTTAAGTTTTAGAGAGTTTTGGTTTTAATTGTTGTTTTATGCTTGAGTTTTAAAAAGTTTTGCTTGTAGATTCTGAATCAAATCTGATTCCATAGAATTGATCCTGAAGTAAACACAATATCAGTACAGGCGGTCCCAAGGTTACGGAGTTCTCAACTTGCGTCATTTTGACTTTCTTTTAATAAATGTAAATTTAAAAGAAAAACAAATAGAGCATGTATATTTATTTTATTTTAAGTGAAATATCTATTTCAATTGCCTGTACTTTTTTCCATTAACATTATGTATAATATGTGTATTTTGGTAGTTATAATGTCATTTAGGGGATATTTATGGGTATTTAAGGGTAAAAATTCGACTTATTTAGGGTTACGCCGCAGCGCAGGAACAGAACTCGTTCATAAATCCAGCTCCCCCTGTGGCTGTATGTTGAGATCTTGTAGGTAGTATTTAGATACCTGCATTACAAAACTGGTGCAAGTGTGACATGTTTGCACTGCAGTTACACTGGCATGTTCATGGAAAAGTCAGATGTACGGTACTATTAGGTCAGGGAACCTGTTTTTTTTACGATAATATGTTTCACACAGTAGCTGCTCGTCATTTAATTTGATGCAATTTAGCACAAAACATTTAATGTTATTGCTGTAACAGTTCTTGTTTCGTAAAACCCATCTAACAAGTAAACAAACATAAAAAAATCTGTCAGTGCATGTGGGTTTGCTTTGTAATTTGCATTTATTTAAAAAAAAAAACTTGTTGAAATCTAAATATACAAAATACTCTGCTTGCTGCATCTGGCTGGAAACATGTCCTGAGAACTAAAACAGGAACCTGTACATTTTTACCACATCCAATAAAAAACATTTATAGATATACTCCCAGCATGGATTTATGGAGCATAGTGTCAGTTTATGACCTATTTGCTTCACTGCCTGACATGGGTCGCCATATATGGCTCTTGGTTCAGATCAACCATCTCATTTGCTATGTGCGAGTTGATGCTTTAGCTTTTTTAGTAAAATGTTATGAAAGATATATAGATTACAGTTAAATCTGTTTGAAAAGTTTGTCTTGTCATTTCTCCTAATAAATCAAAAAAGCTATAAAACTTCTGAAATCACCATCTGCTTTGGTTGTATTACCTGATAAATAGTCAGTTACTAACGCACAACCAAGCTAAACAAAGAAGGTCTTCCTCACCTCTGCTTAACACCAGCTTAGTGTTGCCATACAACCACAACAAACTGGTTTTAAATGCAAATAATTCAAGTCTTAAGACACAGTGGATGTATAATGAAGAAGGCTGACTGAGCTGCTTGCAGAGCTCCAGGCTCTCTTTCAATCTTTTGCTATTTTGCTGCTGGATGCTTTTTTCTTCTTCTTCCAGGAACCAATTTGCTGATAAAAACCCACAATTCACAATTCTTTCTGACAGGACTGGAGTAGGGCCAATTTTCAAACTGTGAGTTTTATTGTCCAAGAAGTGTCCACTTCTGTTTAATGTGCAGGAAATTGAAAGAATAAAACAAGAGTTTTGAGCCTCTTGTAGGATTTATTAATAAAGTACAATTTCATTTCAGTCAAAACAGTCTGTACAGCTTCAGTTTTTACTTTTCTGTTGTCAGTAGAAATGTGGATTTACTCTGTAGCCTTTAGATATATTTAGAACCTTCTTGCCTAAATTTGAGTTATTGTTCTTTTAAGAAGGGTAGAAAAACACAGGATTGCTTTATTATCTATATAGGTAATAGATAATTAAATAAAAACATCTTCTTTAATCTTAATTTCAATTTAAATTCTAAGAAAATGTGCTGAAAATAGATCATTTTCAGACTTATCAAGTCTTTACAATGGTTCTGCAATACTACATCAGCCTGCAAACACTTTCAAGCTTTTTTTTGGGGGGTACTTGAGTTGTCTAGGGTCTCTTTGCATCTTTACACCATATTTTCACATGACTGTAATGGTTTATTCCACCTGTGTCAGTGTGGGAATGGGATACTGCTACAGTTGGCTGGTTGCATGGAGTCACTGGTGTGGAAAGTGAAACGTGCACGTGCGCTTCCACATTTCTCTGAACCCTGTTATTGCCTGAGATAGAAGGCACCAGCAAAGCAATCATGAGCGCAACAACAAGCTTGCAGCTCGTACGGTGATAAAAGCACAAGACTCACCAGCGGCATCAGCGTCTGCAATCTGCTGCTCTTACAGGCAGCCTTGTTCAACACAGCATGGATATCTGGAACAGCTTCTTGACCATATAATTGCCTGAAACATAGCACCTTTTTTTTTTTTTTTTACCTAAAAGTGCTGGCAGTAGTTGCATGGAAGAAATGAAGCAGTTATTTTCTGTAGGTGGCCACATACAGTTTTTTCTTTCATCGTGGAAAAAAGTTTTGAAAGTTTTTTTCTTTTTTAACGTGTCATCACCTAAAGGCAAACGATAAAGCTCATGCAGCATGATAATGATCATGACATATGTTCAGCTAGCAGTGGAGACTTCTGACGGTCATATGAACTGGATGCTTGCTTTCAGTTCTCTTCTGAAGCTAGTTTTCCATCATTGATCACTTCAGGCCACCTTTAATTACCTGGAAAATTTCCATGAGCAGGAGTGGAACTGCGTCCCATCACAGCTTGAACTGAATTTTCATGCCAGATAAAAGACTGATAATTCCCTTATTTAGAGGCATTTCTGCTCACATCTGTTGTGAAATGCCATTTATGCCTCTGGGAGCAGGAAATATGAGACGGGACGGAGAAAGACAGCGGTACGACACTCGTGTTGTTAATGATGCCGTCTGAATTAATTAGACTGAGAAAAACAGATCCAGATGTAGTGAGAAGTTTCTCATCGTGTTTCCTGTCAGCGGTGGCAGGTAGGCTGATGGATCCTCGTAGGTGTAGAAAAGAACAGAAATAATCAGCAAAGGTAGAAGACGGCGGTGGCAGAGGGGACATCTGGGGTTTTTCTTGTTCATCGGTTGGCAGCGATATGTTTATACTTTACTTTTGGCACATGTAGGCTAAACATGTGCCAAACCAAACCTTTAGTCCTCCTGCAGAAATACATAACTTTCCAATGGTCAGGGGGTCCTCTGCAACTTGAGTCTATGATGAATCATGTCTTTAAAACCTGGATTTGCTTTTATTCTGATTTCTGCTGGACGGTTTTGACTGTTGAGAAAAGAGTTTTTTGACTGTTTTTCGTGCCTCATAGATGAGTAGATTAGCGTTATTAAAAAAGATCTTCCTTATCTTTCTTTTGTTTTGTTTTGTTTTTTTGCTACAGGACATGACTATTTTAATTTAGCATTTAGTTTTCTGTGAAAAAAATAAAGAAAAAAGGCATTTAACGTGTTGAATGACTGATGATTGGAGTATTTAATGGATGTTAAAATAATAATGTGTTTATTTGAACTTAGAGTTAACTTTATTAAAGTTTGTAGCAGCAGAAGGAAAAATAGCACATAAAAATTTGATAAATATGTTTATAAAAAATAAAGTGGAAATAATGAAAATAAACAATAATAAATAGATTAAACAATAAAAAAATCTACAAACAACTGAGTAACTCCCCGTTCTCCACTGCATCTATACTCTGAGCTCTTTATGTTCTCATTCCCCCGCTTCCTTTTGATTTATCTATTTATTGATAATAAGAAATTTGCAATTATTTACTGATGATTACTACTGAAACAGGCAGAACATCATGAAAACTAAAAAGCCACTTCATCATTGGCGAACGAATCATCCATGGATAAATAGCTTATGTTTTGGAAATACAACAGAAGTTTTAAGCTCTTACATTTGTCCTCCAAATTCATATGGACTGAAGCATTTTGACATTGGTAGGGACATAAAAATTGACCCACGTATGCTAGGGTTTGCTTTTTGTATAATTTTTTTGTTTAGTTTTTGCACTTGTGGTATTTGGATATAATTTAAATTAGAGGAGAAGCAAAAAAAATTTAAAAAAAACAATATGTGACATTTCTGACTCATTGCAGTGGCAAAGAATTGATCATGTTCGAGGAAATGATCATTTTTATACAACCATGATTATAATTTTTATTTTTTAAAAAAACAACATGTTATTATGGTCAAGTTTTTGCAGGCAACAAAAATGTCTTTTTCAGTCGGTACAATATTGAAGAGCAGATAAGCACTCCATCGTTTCCATATTGTGACTTGATTAAATTTCAATTAATTATATAACTGCATGCATGTGAAGGAGGCAAGTTTTTTGCTGAGTCACTACTATTATAACCATTATTAAAGACTCCACAGCAGCCATTAAGTCTTTTTGCTTCCCAAAATCTTACTTTTGAAAAAAAAAAAAAAAAAAAAAAAAAAAAAGGGAAATAGAAAACATGAACAAGATCTGAGGCCTGGGATTAACATACCCGGTATATCTCTCCGTTACCTGGGTTAACTTACCCTTAATTTAACTTTGCCTACTTCGCCACGGAGGAGCAGATATCCAGAAATAAGAGGAATTTAAACACATCATCCAGGCCAAAAGCGACACTGTTACCACAGCAACTGCTAGGGAAGCGCCACAACATGGCCGACTCTGTTATGCGTAACTTCAGTACATTATATAATATTTATATATTAATTTATTAGACTTTTAAATGGACAATATGCTGCTACTCTGATTACTTCGTTACAGCCCAGGCTCAGGCAGAACTTCTTCGGTTTCTTCTTTATATTTAGATTCCATTATAGGAACACACACACACACACACACACACACACACACACACACACACACACACACACACACACACACACTTTGGAAAACTAATTACAAGCCATGAAAGCACGAGTAACTGTACGTTCCATAAATTCATGGTTCTGCAGTTCTGCGTTATGATTAACCTCATTACTTCGGGTGGATTGGTTCAAGTCAAGAATTTGATTGGCTGTTTTGATGATCTCCCAACATTATTATAAATTAATTAGTTTTCCACTGTCTAAGCACAATCCCACAGCCGTCTGCACAGCTGAAGTGTTTATCTGGTAACTTCGACTGAAAACTTATTGTTTTCTGGAACCTTAGCTAACATGCAGAAAGCTGGGCTTCAGACTGGTTTTATCATATTTGCTTCTGAATTTCTGACAGAAGATAAAACCACCATTAGCACCACACTCTGGTATTAGCTAGGGCTGGGCGATATGACCTTTTAGTAATATCCCGATATTTTTATGACATGTCACAATATACGATATATATCTCGATATTTACCTTAGCCTTGAATGAATGCTTTGGTGCATACAATCACATCAGTAAGATGATTTTGTGTCTCCATTAAAACATAATTGTTCATACTGCATCAAGATATGATGATTTTAAACATTCATGCCAAAAGGATGAAATTGTAACGAAGCAAACTGATCAAAACCGTATTTATTGAACAGTTAAAGTGGCAGAAACATGTCATTTTAAAACAAAATAAAGTGCCTTTGCATGATGTAATAAATGCAACGTATGAAAATAGGTGCTCTGGGGGGGGACTTTTCAAATGATGAACTATTATAAGGCTTTGCTTTATGGATACGTTTTTGAGTTGTTGTGTATTTTTTTTAATCGCAGAGTTTAGCATAGAAATCAGTCTTATAATACAGGCAGAATGTCCTCGTATCGTCTCCAATAAACGGCTTCAGCCAGCTTTTAATTCAGGATTTGATTCCCACTGCTTTCTGTACTTTCTAGAGACATGACGAGCTAGATAAATATGCTTGTGTCACACACACAGTGGATGAGGTGAGTAAGTGACAGAGACTGTGAATGTAATCAAATAGAATTATTATTTTTGCGTGACGTGAAAAACTGTGTAATTTATGTCCCACTCTGTAATCCAGAGCGGGATCAGTGGCGGATTTGGCTGTTCATTGTGACTGTAGGTGGAGTCGTGCAGGTGTCCTCTCTGCTCCTCTGACTGGCTGCAGCTGCAGCCGGAGCGACTGAGTGCTTTAGGACGGGGAGAGACTCTCGTTCTGACAATAACTTTACAATATGCGCTTTAAAGTCAGTCGCCAAAACACCAGGAAAGTCTCCAATAACTCCCGTAAAAGTCGCTACATTTGTCGCTTGTCGCTTTTCACAGAAAAAGTTACCAAGTTGGCAACAGTGGCCACACGCTGCCTCTCATGACGTAGCACGTAGCTCACGTTATGTACGTAACTAGGTGCTCTTGCTTTAACTCTCTGTGCAAAGCGGTGCAGAGTCGAGGAGGAGTGAGAAAACCCCGCCACAGCTAAAAACAACTGTGTGACAACAGGATACTCGAATATGACGAATATAGACATTTTCTATATCGCACAGAGGACTAGCCACGATATCTCGATTATATACGATATATCGCCCAGCCCTAGTATTAGCTAGCACCAGCTCTGTCAACAGATGAAACAACAACATCAACAGCCTGTTAGCAAGATATGGAAACACAGAGTTGATTTTATTTTTTGACGTGAATAGTTGGGGCTTGGTGGGATGATCCGTGAGACGGGAAAGGGGTAAAAAGCCGGGATGTTGAGCAGAGGAGTCCAGGTAACGAGCAGGGGTCTGAACCAGGGAATCAAACTACGGAGAGACCAGGGACAGGTTAGGATCAGAACCAGGAAATTGAGCCAAAAAACAATCTTTGGGGCAGGTGTGTGTATGTGTGTGTGTGTGTGTGTGTGTGTGTGTGTGTGTGTGTGTGTGTGTGTGTGTGTGTGTCGGGGCCTGGGAAGGGAAAGCAGGAAAATACTGCGACCGGTTGCGAGGTCCGACAATGACAGACTGAAGAGCTGCTGCAGATAAAGCTGGAGAATAAATAAGGGACTGGTGTGATGGATTAGTGAGGAGACTGGCTGAACTGGAAGCTGACTGGAGTGGGCGTGGCCGTGGCAGAGACCAGTCAGTTGTAACATCATGACACTCAGGAACAAGTCACTCTCTTCTGATTAATCCTTTTATTTTATTTTATTTTTAAAAAAGCTTTATTACTACTTTACTATTTTCTTCTGGGATAAATAATAAATATTAAATATATAAAATGAATTCATTTCATATCCTTTTGTCTTTCTGAATTACAATTAAGTTTTTCCTTTGCGTTGGATCACGCATGTTAACACATGCCATTGTGCACACCATTCAATAAAAAAGGGATTATGCAGATGTTGCAGAATAAAACAACAGCTGCACAGTCCATAGCTTCACTCTTGTTCATTCATGAGAAGCAAACAATTAAAAAAAAAAAAAAACTGTTCCGGCTTTTATAGTTTTCTTTCAAATGAGCCAATCTTAAGCGGAAATTGGTGCATATAATTACTGGTAATTAGAACTAGATTGGCTTGAAGTCCTCTCTACGCTGGTTCGTCATGGAGCAAGCTCGGCAGCCTTTGATTAGTCCATTATGCCACGCTTGGAGCAGCTGTTTATTTATTTATTTACTTATTTATTTGCATGTGCTTGTAAATATGCATGAAAAATGTATAGAAGTTTGCTTTATAAAATGATATGAAAAAAAAGCCATGCATGATCGCTGATTAGACTTCCACACTGAAAAACAAACAGGATAGAATTAAACACCACAACCATCAAAAAGGGCATTAATAATCAGAGCGAACAATAAAATGTAAGATGTCAAAAGCAGAAAAGAGCTCGAGTATAAAGACAGAGAGATACATGAAAGAAAAATCAAAAGGAACGTAATTAAAGTTAGAAGTACGTGTGTGTGTGCAGGTGCACGTGTGTTTAGCTGTGCATGCCTATGTGTGTGCTTGCATGTGTGCAGGTTTATGTTTACCTGGGTTTATGAGCCTGATCGAAGATTATCGCTGTCAATCTTCACAGACTTGCAAAGATTTGCAAATATCGAAGCAAGAAAAATGAAACATAAAGCAGACTGTACTTTTCCTTTTTCCATCAGGCTCATTTCTCAGCATCCAAACATCCTCATTAGCATTTATCCTCGTTTGCACCTGACTTGCTTGTCACGGATTTGAACTTTTTTTCCCATGTTGTGTCTCAGCTGAGCTGCAGAAAGATGCTGTTTGACATGAAATGCTTTATTCAGGTGATAGTTAATGGAAAGTTTTAGAAAATGCAGGTATTTTTGGAGCTATATGGATGTTAATCTGTATGTCTGCTTTGTACCACAACAACTTTTTTGTATCCTTTCTCATTAAAGTCGTTTTTACTTTATATTCAGGCAGCATGTTCAGGCTTCTCTTCTGCACACCACTGTAGGAATTTTGTTGTTTCATCAGGCTGCAGACTTTCCACCTCTTTTAAGAGCTCCTTCCAGATGCTAGAGATGTTAAAGATGTGTTGTTTAACACTCTGGGGACGCCGGCATCGTCGGTGATGCCAGGGACCATGTTGTGTTTAATCGAGCATAGCTGTCGAACCATAAAAGATAGAAACGTACTTTTTTCCCTCTTAATCGGGAGACTCCGGGCTTTCAGACGGTAGTTCCGGCATCACTGTAGCCCATTCATAGGTGATAGAGTGTTGTGTCAAAATAGGTGTTCCAATCAGAGCCTTTGTCTTTGACGCATGACACGTGTTTGTCCAATCAGAGCCGATGATGCCTCAGGAAACGCCTCCAAACAGTGTCAATCACTCTGCATCGGTGTCATTAGCAGTCGGATAGCTGCCTTCTGTACTTACAAGGCCGATAAATTATGAAAACAACAGCTTTTACGCACGTATACCATGCGTAATTGCTCAAACAAACATTTGCATTACTCAAGTAGTTTGTTTCAACATAAACGATACGACGTTGTATCAGATGTATAACTTGGTAACAGATACAGTGTGTGCAGCTGACAGTGATTTCAGAGAGCTGCGGTGCTTCAGTCCCCTTCAGTACCTTTACGGTGTGTTCAGACCAAACGCGTTTTGGGCATCAAAAACGGTCAAAACGCTGAACGCTTGACGCTGGTCACTAAACTGCCACTTTTGTGTCCGACGCCCAAGACGCTCCCAGCGCTCCTGCCACGTCTGCCGCTGTGTGTCTGGAACGAGCGGCAAACGCGGCGGAAAAGAGAGGAGGGAGGCGGCGCTTTTCTTCCGGTCAGTTTGAATGATGGCGGAGTCAGTAGAGAGATGGCATGGTTTTATTTAAGAAGTAAAGCTAGAGGACGTCGTTGTAGGGCAGTAATAGTAAGTGTTAATGCAACAAGAGCTGCACTCAGCAGAGAGCCGCCGCCGCCCCCAAACAAAGCGTTGCTAGGCAACGTATCCTGCTACACTGCCAAATCCGTAACATTCAGCTTTTTAGCAGGGAATGGTTATCCTAAATATTGCACGGAGTAATGGCATCTCAGCCCCGTGTCTGGGTTCACCACAGGAATCCTCCAGGAGCTGCGAGCTGATCGCTCTGATTGGTTGACGCCCCGCGTCGAGCGGCCAAAGTTCAGCTTTGTCCATCTCTGGCTTTTGACGTGCGGAACGCTTAAGAAACTTCTTAAATTTTCGGCGCGTTCCGTGCAGAACGCCGACACCCAAAACGCTCAAAACGCGAAGCGAGAAAGCTCGACGCCCCCTTGCCACGCCTCCCCATAGACTTTACATGGAAACCTGCCGTTCTCGATACTCAAAACGCGTTTGGTCTGAACACACCGTAAGTCATGCTTTGAAATTATAATACTCTTTATTTCAAGCAAAGCAGCCTCATTTACATAGCAGTTTATGATATTTCAATTCAAAATAAAAAAATAAAAAAACAAGGTATAGGACATCATGGGGCATTGAAAGGTGATGTTTATTAGCATTTAAACAAAAAAAAAGTCAGGTTTATTTCTCTAAAATACCTTTGGTCCTCAGAGGGTTAAAGCTAAAAGTGAAAATTTATCCTTGAGTAACAGGACAAACATCTTTATCAGTGCAAGTGTGACCGGCGCAGCACTGCCGTGGATGTAGTTTTGCGTTGTGTAAATGACCAGTAGAACCAGCGCTCCAATTCAGCCCAAATCATCAGCATGTTTATTCTGCACAAAATGACATGGAGTGCAGCTGTATGAAAAGCAGTGGAACCCAACAGATGAGCCGACCCAGTACTCCTGCCCATGACAAGAAACCCCGTTTAAGTCAGACAAGAGCGCGCTGCACATGCGGCGCCGACTAGCTAACACACATACTGCTAGATAGAGTTTAAAACTTAAAAACATTTTTTCCTCCTCTACTCTTACTGCATATGAACTGGGGACACAATAAACTTAGTAAACTCGTTTCTCACATTCGTTCTTTTTTTTTGTTTGTTTTTAAAGAAACCTTTCGAAAGCAAGTTATTATTAAGTGCTCCAAACAGGCTTACCTTTCTCCGCAGCAGCCGGAAGCAGACTGAGGGAGGAAGCGCTTTTCCCGTGATGACATCACGAACAGTTACGAACGTAAATTAAATTAATCACGAAATTCACAAATTAATTGTTTTTGCTAATAACACAAAAAAATGGGTACATACTAAAACAAAATACAGAATATAAATTAAATAAATGAATAAAACGAATAAAGAAGTGAAGGATTTTTGGTGTAATGAATGACATTTTTCTACATGTTATACAAGGACACTGAAAATATGTCTCAATTTCAGTTACACGTTATTTTATGTAACATGTATTCTAGAAAAGTAGTTTTCCTTCATGCACATTTAATGTTATGTACCTAAAAAGACATAACTTTTTTTTCAGACTTGTGTCTTACTTCGGCACTTCAACAACCAGATTTCTCATGTGCACTTTGGCTTGTTATGCTCTCATGTCTCTGTCTTAAAGATAAAGTTTTGTTTTTCTTTTAAAAAAAAAAAAAAAAAAAAAAGATAAAGTTTTGGACAAAGAGGAAATATATACTTCTTAGAAAAAGAACTTTATTGCAATCCAACCCCCATTCTAATCTTATCCAAAAACAAGCCTGGTTATTTTCTTTACACTTGATGAAGTCTCCAGAAGTTCAGCTCTGCCCTGTAGTGACCTGTTACAGCCAAACCACTTCATTCCAGCTGTTATTCATCTTCTTTTTTTTTTTTTTTTTTTTCTTTTAGATCAACCGATGTCATGTCACGGTTGTTGAGTGACATTCAAATGAGTTGGCAGTCATCCCAGTCAATGGGGAGTTGTTTTTGCTTTTTGCCAGTCTGTTGCATTGTTGGCCCCTGTGTCTGTTGCTTGACCTTGTTGTTATAAACTGTTGTCTTTGAAATTTTAATGAGGCAACTTGACACTCGCTGCTTACCTCTGCCAGTAAAGCCAAAACTGAAGGCTTTTTTTTTTTCTCCTTTCCTGAAAGCTGTCCGACTGTCACGGCATGCTCATTATTTTCTTTTCAATTCCAGCTGCAACAGACCGCTATTAAACAATTGTTATTGACAGTTAGTGAAGTCCAACCTAGCAGCTATTAATCACGAGACAAAGTATTGCCTGGACTGGTTCCCAGCCCTTCACAAGAAAAAAAAAAAAAAAAAATCATGCTTTCTTCCCAGTATAGGACTATATCAGTGACAAGAGCAAAACGGTTCTGAGCACATTTCCTTGTGTTTACACCTAATATAGCTTTGCTCTCCCTCAAAACTCTGCAAGTGTGCTCTAAAGAGGCTTGTTTGCATGCAAATATATATTTTGCATCACTTCAAACTCTCCTCCATCATTTCAAAGTGAATGTGGCACATGCAAATGTCCTGCACTCCAGTCAGAGCACATTTCTCTGCACTCAGACTCCCTCTGAGTTGTCATGAAGTATTTGCTCTCGGGTCTTTTCTGCAAGCTTTTGAGCCAAGATCAGAGAAATGCTGCTGTACTGTAATACATTACTATACTGGCTTGATCGTTTAATTGCAGCAAATCAATGCACACCAATGATCCTAGTATATTAATCATATTTACAATGTCTCCTAAATTAGTCATTTACTATCAGCAACCTTCCTTCTTTTACTCCATTGGCAATAACTAGCATAATACCAAGACTTGTTAAGCTTGACATTAACATGGAAATGCAGTTTTCTGTCAAATTGATAACTTTTCATCTGAACTTAAGGAGATGTGACACTTGACCCACTCTAAGACACCGTGTTGTTACCTTCTCCTTGACAAATATCATCAGATAGCAACTGAAAAACTGGCCGTAGGTTCAGCTTGTATGTTAGCCAGTTAGCTTAAAAAGTGGAAGGAAAGCGGCGCAAACAGCTGATGGGATCCCTGAAAAGGCAACTACATCTGCATACCAGCTACTTTAAAGTTCATTAACTCAAGCACAACATATCTAATTAAATTTATATGCATTAAATTATGCCTCATTATGTAAATTCAGAGCTATCATTAGCTTTTGTTTTGTTGCTAGATAACACCGACTTGCTTCATATCAGGCGTGTTCCAAATACATTCATCTTTAGTTTAGTCTTTCTTCTTATGTAATGTTCCCTATATGCTGTGTCTGACGTGAAGCTTCACTGATGTTTGCCAACCACTGACATGGTGGAGCATGTCCTTGCTCACGTGACCTTGTCTGCTACGTTTTTGAACCGACTCTGTCACATGTTTTAACATATTATAGTTACTCCTGACTGCATGAAGCCATTCCAGGCTGTAAAAGCTTGACATATTCGGAGAACATCGACATGCAGCTGACACAGCAGCTGTCATGTAGATTGAAAGGCTGCAGGTTACTCAGAGTAACATGGACTGTTGCAAAGGTCAGATCTTAGAAATTGACATGTTATTCTAACACTACAACATGAGCTCTTCTGTGTGACTGACAGGTTTTATTTTCTAGTAGAAAAACATGCCAGATTATACACAATTTTTTTTTGTATTTATTAAAACAAAAAAAAAAAAAAAAAAAAAAAAAATGGTTGTGGATTTCCAATTAGAGGCCCCACAAAGCAGTCAATCTTACCCAGTGTTAGCCAGAATATATCCTCCCAATACCACTAAAAAGAAAAGTAAAGATATTTGTTTCTGGACCAGTTTTGCTCCAGCATGCTCCAAGGCTCTTGGAAATGTTTCTTGAGATTTGTCTCTGATTTTTTTGTTATATTTCACTTTGGCCTTTTGATGTTGAAAGGAAGAATGTCTGTGTCCATACAGCTTCTTTTTTTGGCGCAAATGTTCTGTCAGGGTGTGTGAAGGGTATCTTCTCTTGTTATTTCAACTGAGCGTTTTGGTTTCTTTCTTCCTTTCCACAACTGTCTTATCACAACAAAGCATCTCTATTTCAACCACTTCTTATGTTACATCAGATTTTGTTGGTGATCTATTAGTGCATATTTTTTCCACCATGAGCAGCCACAGAGGAAGCTTGCTTTCATATCGTTACCAGATGAGCCGTCCACAACTCAATCTGACAGCCATAGTCCAAGGAGAGGTCAGTGTGGCACAATCTGTCAAAGACGTTAAACAGGAGCTAGTTGAAAGGAGCCCAGGACAAGAGACTCCTTTCAATGAGAAAATCGGCCTCTTACAGCTTCTGTTTGATTTGTTGTCATCAGCACACTGTTTGGCCATTTTAGCAAACTGTTACCAGCGCTAACCGTCCAGCCCTATTTACTCCCAAAACTTTCTTTTTACTGATTATTTCTTCGGCAGTCGGTCATTTGACAAAGACGGAAAGAGGTGAAACAAGTTTTGCTTCCATTTTAATAGAAACAAAGTTATTAACCAAGGCAACTGGTTAAAAAAAGATGATACCAGGGCTTTTTTCCAAAAACGCTCACATTTTAAACTTCAAGCATTTGCAATGTTTAGTGATTTTCATTTTAAAGTGGAAACAACAAAAATTAGGAAAATTGCTTGATTTTGGTTTTAAAGTATGCAGAACAAAAAATAAAATCACTAGAATACAAACACAAAAATCATTTTATTTTCACACCATAAGTGGTGATTTATCTGTGCATGGGGAGGCTTTGTTGGCAATGGGACAACAGGTTCAGGTTTTACACAGTTTAACACCGTTTCCACCAAGCAATCTGGCTGATTACGAAATGGTAAGCTTTCTCTTATTTTGTTTGTTTCCCATTTCAGCTGAACTCCTTGTTGAAAACAGACTTTTGTTTCAAGTACAGCATGTTACCATTTTATGAGAACAAATTTGGTATAGTACAATATCTCTGAACCTACTGTGCAGTTCTTTGGGATAACGTCCCTCAACATGCCTTTTGACATCACCAACCGCCTCTCATGCAGACCTCGGCACTGCACCTCTGAGCATCATTACCACCAAAGAAACATTTACTTGCATTATTACGACTGTTGAGAAAAGTTGCCGAGACCAAAGAAACCAGTATCATTATTAATAAAACTTTTTAACTTTGGGTAAGTTCAAGTTCTTATGGTCAACACAACATCTGGGGATGCATCTGCAACTCTGAAAATGAAGTGAAATCCATACATTATGAAGACAGAGGACAGACAGATGGCGCCATCCGTACGGAAATTTAATGCTGGGCATAAATAAGTATTTATATATATATATATATATATATATATATATATATATATATATATATATATATATATATATATACACTTATTGTGTTTGCTTCATATTATGTTTCCTTAAAATCCTTAAACCTCTTCTGGCATTTAGTATGTATGGACGGCAGTTATTTAAGCCTTGAGCACTGATCATCCTTAAACTATCATAGACCCTGGATTGTGCATCTTTTGTTTATAACAGCCTGGATAGTCTGTTTCATCTGTTGTATTTAGATAAAAAAGATGAATCATGGACTCATTTGTATTAAGAACTCGTATGTTTTCACACTAACTTGATAAATAACTTGTAGACTATAGTTTTTAAGTTTTACTTTCTGGATACAGAAGTGGACTGTGATGAGTAAAAACAGTTTTCCAAGGTAATCCTTTGTCAACATGGCTGCATTCATCATGATCCCATCTCATAGTGCCTGTCAAGGACTCGCAGGTTGTGATCATATTAGTTATGTCTGCCCTTGGCCTTCACACACTGAATAAATTCTTTTTAAAATATGATACACTGTAGATGTTGAAAGGGCAAAGTTCTACACAGCTTCAGTGGAGCTCCTTTCATACCCAATCTTGACACCCTCACCTGTTAATTGCAAGAATATTTCAGGCCCTTTAATTAACATTTTAGAATATTTTCTGTCCTTTGCCTCTCAGCATTTGAGTGTGTGTGAATGTGCGTTGGTTCGTGTGGGTCTTTAATTTTCATGTGAAATTATTTTAACATTTGTTTAACTTTTTTAATACAGTGAGGGTGGACAGTAAAGACAACAAAAATCCATTCATTTGATTTGTGGATGATCTTTTAATAAATTTTGAAGCAGTGTTTTTTTTATTTTTAAACACAGGGGTTTACGTGCAACAAAAATAAGATGTTTGATGAAAGTTGAGCAAACTAAGGAGCCTGGATTTGAAGCATACAACCCTGTGTGTAAACTCACAGAAAGCAATGTCGTTAATAATGCAGAAACAGTAATAAAGTAAAGCTGAATATCTGCAATCTCAGCTGACAAGGGCAACAAGATTCAGGGTTAATCTTAATTCACTAGAAACCCATACACTCAAACTGCTCTATTCAATTTTGCAAGTAAAATAAGTAATCATGCATAAACCAAATATTTTTTTATTTGCTTGAGCAGCTTGCAGTTAATCCCCTCAGAGTAGAGTTGGCAGCATTAGTGCTGGGTTTGTCCTTTTCAACTTAATCAGAACTGCATCTGCTTCGCCTGAACCTTTCCCACTCTGTTTCTCCATCTCTCCGTGTTTATTTTCTATTTTAAAATGATATTGCCGTATCTATAAATATTTAGGAGTTTCTGAATGCAATATTCATGATGGCAGAAAGGAGTCTGATTGTACAGGTTTAAATGTCAGTTCAGCTTTTGCAGCTTTTGGCATTAAAAATGCCATAGATTCAGTTCAGTTCTTATCTCAGGGGATCTATCAATGGATTAATCGATCTATTATGTGTCTCTGTTGCTCTCAGGCATGACTTTCATCACTCAGACTGTTTCAAAATGTAGGTTTCATTTAGAGAGGAGAACACAAAGATGGTGTAACACAGCTCACATCCCAGGCTAGTTTTCTAACATATAAAGATTTTAACATACATGTGTGTTTTTCTGTCTATTTACAAATCTTCCATCAAGCTTGATATCTTTTCTCAGTTGAATTTCCAACTATATTTTGGATAGCTTTAGAATCACAAACTATTCCCAAATTATTTGGGCTTGATGTTGGGTATTTGTTACAACTGATGTCAAATTGAGAAGCCCAGTTTTGCGTCCTTCATTTCTTTTAAGTGTGACTGTAGCGTTTGCATCCACTGTCAGCCGAGGAAAATTGAGAAAGTTGAACCAGAAAAAAACAACAGTGTCACTTTAATTATTTAGTTGTCTGCATTTTTACTGTATTTAATTCTATTTATAATGTGACGGCCCCACTGTGTGCTCTGTCACCAGTTGAAGCTCAACCAAGCCAGAGCAAGGTGTGTCTGCCAGCCTAAGCCTGGGAGATCACCCTGCGTTTGTGCAGGTGGCACTGTTGTTTTACTTTGGTTTAGGTTGCTTTGGTTGTGTTGTGGTTAAGTTCCCATTTTGATTATGTTTCTTTAATAAAGTTAATTCAATTCAATTCAATTCAACTTTATTTATATAGCGTCAAATCATGGCAATGCCATCTCAAGACGCTTTACAGACAGAGAAAAAAAACATAATGAAAGCCAATTCATAATAGCCTATATAAGGAAACCAACAGATTGAGTTGGAGTGTCCAACTCAATCTCCCATCCTGAGCAAGCACACTGGCGACAGTGGGAAGGAAAAAACTCCCTTTTAACAGGAAGGAAACCTCCGGCAGAACCCGGGTTAAGGACAGGCAGCCATCTGCCTCTGCTGTGTGGGGGGAAGAGGACAGAAAGACAACAGACAACAGTGTGTATGAGTATGGCTATGAGTGTGTATGTAAGTCGCTTTGGATAAAAGCATCTGCTAAATAACTGTAGAATAGAATAAAAGAGAATTTTAGCACTGCAAGCCTATATGAACTGAACAAATCATGGGTAGACGCATCTCTGTACAGTTTGAGGAATTCTCCGCAATCCACACTGAGACAGCCATTGGATGAACTTGGCCGCATTGTGTTCAATGCAGCCAAGTTCAAACATAGTCTGGCGAAGAAGAGCATTGCACATTCCAAGCACCAAATTAACTAAAAGCATGTTTTATGAGCTGGACTAACAGATGAGTTCATCTCCCTTTGGGTGTTCATGGTTTGACCTAATGGACATGTCATACAGACAAGACCTCTGCTGCCACAACTTGACCAGAAACAAGTTTATTTGTTTGACATCCATCCATCCACAAGTGTTTAGGCTTGTTTAGACTTTTCCACCAGTGAAAGTAGCCCTTAATTTATATGTCATCTCATGTTACATTCCTGATGTTTGATTAGTAGATGTGGCTCAGGGTTGCAATCACAACTTTCTCTCAGTCCGACTGTTGGATTGCCGGTTAGCTATGATGGAAACGATCACAACAATTCTCTCACACTGTTTATCAGGACGTGCAGATCACACAATGTTAATCTGCCCTAAATGTCTACACTCTCTGGGCTGTCTTATAGCATCAGGTCACTTGTGGTCAGCTGACTTAGTCTTTGTAGCTGTTATCAAATGTGTCTATTAGCTACACAGATTTGGGACAGTTTCACTTTTAGCATGAGTACGATCAAGTATAGAACATCTGTTGTGGCCTGAAACTCAGCTTCCAGACTTGCACCATAGTCCTGGGGCAGATTTGCAGCATCTTTTAAACCATACCTTGACCAAATTATCACTTCTGGCATGGATGTGTCATGATGGGGTGCTGAGATCCAAATACAGGTAACCAGGCGGGGATGCAGGGTCAGCAGGTTTTTATTCCAAGAGGCAGGAACACTGGAGACATGGGACACCGGGAACTAACTAAACACAAAGGATCCGCACCGAGAGCAGAAAACTAAGCGTATAAATAAACAGGGACAAAACAAGAGATGAATAAACTATCGAGACCAGGTGAATCAAATGAATATGAACAAAGGCTAAACAAAAAACAAGACATAAGGAAACTAAACAGGAAAAACTACAAAATAAGACCAAAAAAAACATCCAAACCATGACAGGATGTAGATTAGTTTTCTGTTTTTTAAAACCTGAGAGCTACAGCTCTAGCTACGTTGTACCCAACTGTGCAGTAGATGCGATTACAACATTGCATCTGATCCTACATGTAGCACATGTAGCACTAACTTTAACCAATTTTAGCCAAAGCAATTAAGTGATTTTTTTTTATCACATGTACAACTATAAACATATCCCAAGCATAACCAAAGTCTGAAAATTTCTGTGCTGACTTTTGGTTGATTTGAACTCTGCAGACATGGTGCAGGTAAAGCCCCAGTTCTGCTAAAAGCAGGCTGTAGACTCCAAACTATGATGTGAAATTGGCCCAGATGCTCCCTGGTTATGGTGTGGTTGAGTAGCCTGATAACATATGAAAGGTGCTATAAAGTTGCCAGTCATGGTGAATTCTCCGCTAAATGTGCACATCGAATCACTGTCTTTGATAAACTCAAACGTCACCTCAACATAACTTTAACTATCAGAATAAACAAACCCATATTCAGACAGGAATTTAGATATTTTGATGTCTTTTGAGTGAGAATCACAGATACAGAAGCTTCCTGAAGACAAACAGAACTTGTGTGTTTATTGACGAGGAACTTTTCCTTTATTTTTCACTATAGAGACTCAGATTTTATAATCATTTTACATTATCTACATTTAATTTCTTTTTATTCTTTAAATCTCATATATAGGGATTTTGTTTTGGCGACAGATGATTTACATGTGTAATTGATCTGATGTGTAAAATCTTTTTGAACTGGCATCCAAATTGGCTTTATTTGAGCCAAATCAATTGGAACGTGTCAAATCTGTCTTTTATATTTAACAGCTCATCATCGTAGAGTGATGTATTATTCAGACAGGCTGGTGGATTAATTAAACACTTTAACATGAAGGGTAAATTAAAGTTATTTTATTGAAAGGAAAAGCATGATTTTGGGAAAACAAAATTAAACTTACTTTGTCGTCAAACAGTCACATTTTCTGGTAAAAACCAAAAGAAAAAAACTTAATTTTGTGGAATCGGCATCAAAGTTGTTCTCTTCTCTTCATGACAAATTGTATTGGTTGGTTTTGATTCAGCAACGAAGCTTTTTCTGTCTCTCAGGTCCGCAGAATGAGCTCGGTGGTGACCCGTCGCAGAGAGCAGCGCGTGCTGGTTATGGTCATCACCATGGTGCTGTGCTACCTGGTCTGCTGGCTGCCCTACGGAGTCGCAGCCCTGCTCGCCACCTTCGGCCCCCGTGACCTGTTGACTCCGGAGGCAAGCATCACGCCATCGCTGCTGGCTAAATTCTCCACTGTTGTCAACCCTTTTATTTACATATTTATGAACAAACAAGTGAGTGCTCTCGGTCAATGTTTCTCTCTTTGTCTCAGTGGCGGCTGCATCCTGCTGCACTATTTAAACCACTTCTGTTGTGATTCTGGGGCTCCGGCAGTCTTTTGCTACAAACTTAGCCCCCTTATAACTCAAGTATTTTCAAAAACATCATTTACATATGACATTATTTCCAAGCAGGATGTGAATAAGGACTGTTTTGCCAGTTGTGAGCTAACTAACAGGTAATTACAGGAAACTGGCTGCATATCTGGTGCAAACAGCTCACTTAGAACCAACATTTTCACTGCATCTAATCTGCTCATTTAAAAGTTTTAGGCTCTATTTGCTGAGAGATATTTGCATTCAGCAGTGACTGATCTTGCCCTGTGTCAGAAACCAACAGTCTTTCTATCCATTTCTGCCTTTAATGCTGGGACACACACTTAATTTATGATTGAACTTAGTGAGTCAGTGAATGACAATACAAAGGGAATAAAAAATGTCCCAATGTGGTGGGAGTGGGCTGGGAGGGGAAGTGGTAGGATTTAGATATCTAAATGGAGGAGTTATGTATGTAGTGCATAGTGATGGCAAAATAGAAAAACTGAATGACACATATAATGAACAAACTGGTGCTAATTAATCAATAATGGAAAATTCACACATTAAAAACATTTTTCACACATTAAAAACATTTATGCATTTTAATCACAGAACGTGGAACACTTGTCAGGGCACATTTTCCTGGTACCGATTACACTGTTGAACCTGTCACAGTTCTGTTATGGCTCAGCTAAAAACTTAGCAACTTTGGTGCTATATTTAGCAACTTTTGAGGCGACTATCAAAGAGTCTAGTTATTTCTTTTTTTGGGTGATATTATGGACTGATGAAGACTAACGTGAAAGCATGTGTTGTTTAGCCCCTCCTCCATCCAGAACACACAAAAACATTTATAAAGTTAAAAGTGCTGTAACATGTTATAGATCAGAGATAAAGTACTTTAAATGGCACTTTAGCTTTAGGTCTGTTCAGTTTTTGTCAAGAATATTTATCTTTTTTTTTTTTTTTTTTTTACTGTTTTAAAATTAAATGATAAATTGAATTATAATTAAATTATAATTATGTTGAAATTATCATTTTTTTTGGTCTTTTTGTTTTGGTCATCAACTAAAATTCTTTTAAACATTTTATAAAGTAGCTTTTAGTGGTAAATAATTTTAATGTGATTAAAATGTGATTAATATACATTATATAAAGATGCATTATGTAACTTTCTGACCTTAATTAAAAGTGTTTATTCTCAGTGAAAAAGTTAAAAAATTCAGTTCAAACAGGCCTATTGGCAAATATGTTTTAAAAAGGCAATACGGACACATATTTGTGTTCACATGTATTCACCTCCTCGATGGTGTTGTATCTTTTTGTCAAACTCAGATTTATTCACCTCAAACTTTTAAACTACCAATAAAAAAAAAAAATAAAAAAAAAAAGAAACAAACAAAAAAAGCAGCTCCATTATAGCGCATATAAAGTTTTTTGTGCACTGATTGGATTTCTTTTATTCTTCATCATTTTCAGTCAGTATTTCATTGTCACACATTAAATATGCAAATCAAAACAGCAATGACCTCCTGAAGGAGTCGGTAACTCTTTTTTTTTTTTTAATAAAAATGACTCAAAGAGATTTTTTTCACACAGAAACAGTTGTATTAAGAATGAATCCTTCTGGTAGTGAAACAGTTATAAGGAGGAGCTGTTAAACTTAATGCATTGCTGCATGACCGTCATTCTCATCAAGGGGATAAAAGTGCAGACCAAACATGCAAGGTGTGCTGTGTGACCGAGGTAAAGTTAGTTTGATGTTTGATATTCAACAGATATTCGGACACCCAGTCTCCCGACCCGAAGCCACCTCGTCGTGGGGTTAAGATGCACGATGCAACGGTCTTCTTAACTTCATACCTTCCATCTATATTTGAACACACAGTCTCCTCGTAATGAATTGCCGACCCTAAGCTGCTTTGTCGTGGGGTTGTGACAGCAAATTTCACCGCAGCGGTCTTCACCACCGGCGGATAGTTAGGGACCGTCAACAAATTAACCATGGCAGAATTTAAACAACTATCTCCGCAACCACTGGGGCTATGAATGTCAAAACAATTTTAAACAGTTTACGATTTATCTGTGAGTGCTACACTGCCTTTATTTTCTCCATTTTCATCTAGTCCTATTTTATATGAAATTTTAATCAATTCAAACATCAATAGGTTTTTACTCATGTGACTTACACACCTAAAATCACTGCCTAATTACTAGTCCAGTCCTGCCACACATTGCACAGCCTTTTATTTTCCTCATTTTCATCTTGTGGGATTTTATATGAATTTTTTAAGATTTCAAAGTTCAATAGCTTTTTAGTCATGTGACCTACACACTTCAAACACTGCCTAATGGTTCAGCTAGTCCTGCCACATGTTGCACAGCCTTTATTTTCCTTGTTTTCATCCTGTAGTATTTTATATGAATTTTTTAAGATTTCAAAGTTCAATTGCTTTTTAGTCATGTGACCTACACACTTCAAACACTGCCTAATGGTTCAGCTAGTCCTGCCACATGTTGCACAGCCTTTATTTTCCTTGTTTTCATCTTGGGTTATTTTATATGAATTTTTTAAGATTTCAAAGTTCAATAGCTTTTTAGTCATGTGACCTACACACTTCAAACACTGCCTAATGGTTCAGCTAGTCCTGCCACATGTTGCACAGCCTTTATTTTCCTTGTTTTCATCTTGGGTTATTTTATATGAATTTTTTAAGATTTCAAAGTTCAATAGCTTTTTAGTCATGTGACCTACACACTTCAAACACTGCCTAATGGTTCAGCTAGTCCTGCCACATGTTGCACAGCCTTTATTTTCCTTGTTTTCATCCTGTAGTATTTTATATGAATTTTTTAAGATTTCAAAGTTCAATAGCTTTTTAGTCATGTGACCTACACACTTCAAACACTGCCTAATGGTTCAGCTAGTCCTGCCACATGTTGCACAGCCTTTATTTTCCTTGTTTTCATCTTGGGTTATTTTATATGAATTTTTTAAGATTTCAAAGTTCAATAGCTTTTTAGTCATGTGACCTACACACTTCAAACACTGCCTAATGGTTCAGCTAGTCCTGCCACATGTTGCACAGCCTTTATTTTCCTTGTTTTCATCCTGTAGTATTTTATATGAATTTTTTAAGATTTCAAAGTTCAATTGCTTTTTAGTCATGTGACCTACACGCTTCAAACACTGCCTAATGGTTCAGCTAGTCCTGCCACATGTTGCACAGCCTTTATTTTCCTTGTTTTCATCTTGGGTTATTTTATATGAATTTTTTAAGATTTCAAAGTTCAATAGCTTTTTAGTCATGTGACCTACACACTTCAAACACTGCCTAATGGTTCAGCTAGTCCTGCCACATGTTGCACAGCCTTTATTTTCCTTGTTTTCATCTTGGGTTATTTTATATGAATTTTTTAAGATTTCAAAGTTCAATAGCTTTTTAGTCATGTGACCTACACACTTCAAACACTGCCTAATGGTTCAGCTAGTCCTGCCACATGTTGCACAGCCTTTATTTTCCTTGTTTTCATCTTGGGTTATTTTATATGAATTTTTTAAGATTTCAAAGTTCAATAGCTTTTTAGTCATGTGACCTACACGCTTTAAACACTGCCTAATGGTTCAGCTAGTCCTGCCACATGTTGCACAGCCTTTATTTTCCTTGTTTTCATCCTGTAGTATTTTATATGAATTTTTTAAGATTTCAAAGTTCAATAGCTTTTTAGTCATGTGACCTACACACTTCAAACACTGCCTAATGGTTCAGCTAGTCCTGCCACATGTTGCACAGCCTTTATTTTCTCCATTTTCACCTCAGGTTATTTTATATGAATTTTTTAAGATTTCAAAGTTCAATTGCTTTTTAGTCATGTGACCTACACACTTCAAACACTGCCTAATGGTTCAGCTAGTCCTGCCACATGTTGCACAGCCTTTATTTTCCTTGTTTTCATCCTGTAGTATTTTATATGAATTTTTTAAGATTTCAAAGTTCAATAGCTTTTTAGTCATGTGACCTACACACTTCAAACACTGCCTAATGGTTCAGCTAGTCCTGCTACATGTTGCACAGCCTTTATTTTCCTTTTTTTCATCTTGGGTTATTTTATATGAATTTTTTAAGTTCAATAGCTTTTTAGTCATGTGACCTCACTACCTCAACACACTAATTGCACAACAAGTGCTGATATTTTTTTATTCATTTTATTTTTATTTATCTCTTTTATTTAACTATTTATTTTATTTATTTGTCTATATTTCAGCATTTTTCTATTGTATGAGCTTACCAGTATATCATATAATTATTGCATATTTATGCATTATATTCCATCCATCCATCCATCCATCTTCTGCCGCTTATCCGGGGTCGGGTCGCGGGGGCAGCAGCCTAAGCAGGGAAGCCCAGACTTCCCTCTCCCCAGCCACATTTGCCAACTCTGCGGGGGGGATCCCGAGGCGTTCCCAGGCCAGCCGAGAGATGTAATCCCTCCAGCGTGTCCTGGGTCTTCCCCGGGGTCTCCTCCCAGAGGGACGTGCCTGGAACACCTCACCAGGGAGGCGTCCAGGAGGCATCCTGACCAGATGCCCGAGCCACCTCAACTGGTTCCTCTCGATGGGAAGGAGCAGCGGCTCTACTCTGAGCCCCTCCCGGATGACCGAGCTCCTCACCCTATCTCTAAGGGAGAGCCCGGCCACCCTGCGGAGGAAACTCATTTCAGCCGCCTGTATACGAGATCTCATTCTTTCGGTCACGACCCACAGCTCATGACCATAGGTGAGGGTAGGAACGTAGATCGACTGATAAATCGAGAGCTTCGCCTTCTGGCTCAGCTCCTTCTTCACCACAACAGACCGGCGCAGAGCCCGCATTACTGCAGACGCCGCACCGATCCGTCTGTCGATCTCAAGCTCCATCCTTCCCTCACTCGTG
>NC_136618.1:26753324-26787443 GCF_933228915.1 Telmatherina bonti
GTGTAGCACTCACAGATAAATCGTAAACTGTTTAAAATTGTTTTGACATTCATAGCCCAGTGGTTGCGGAGATAGTTATGTTTAAATTCTGCTATGGTTAATTTGTTGACGGTCCCTAACTATCCGCCGGTGGTGAAGACCGCTGCGGTGAAATTTGCTGTCACAACCCCACGACAAAGCAGCTTAGGGTCGGCAATTCATTACGAGGAGACTGTGTGTTCAAATATAGATGGAAGGTATGAAGTTAAGAAGACCGTTGCATCGTGCATCTTAACCCCACGACGAGGTGGCTTCGGGTCGGGAGACTGGGTGTCCGAATATCTGTTGAATATCAAACATCAAACTAACTTTACCTCGGTTGCTGTGTGGGCAAGAAGATTCTCCAATCCTGATGATCAGTTTCACTCCAAAGTATTCCCTGGTTTATTCCACCCACTATCACAATTTTTTTTTTCCTTACACACACCCCATCCAGAACACCAGTATGACTCTCGTCGTGTTTCCTACTCCGTCCTCTGCATCTGCTCAGCTGTTCAGTATTCTCCTTCGAGTCTCTCCAGCAGCATTCAGACGAACATGTCTGTGAATGGTGATGCGTTGGCTGCAGATTTGTGCCTCAGCGGCAAGTTGAGGAAGAACAGCAGTCTCATTCCTTGCTTCAAGGAATAAGAATCAAACTTTTATGTGCAGTCTTTGTTTGTTGAGCAATGCACACTGTGCAGAACATCCAGGGAGCAGCGACGAATTCACTGCAGAGCTGACAGTCCGATGCGTCGGCTGGCTGAAACGAATGCAGCCAGTAGCAGAATATATCAGCTAATTACACTTAATTCCATAAACCACTCGTCCAGAGGCCAGAATGAAACTTTAATGATGTCTAGTTAATATTCTCAATGGAAGCCAAAAATCATCTGTATGATCACAGTTCAGCAAGAACAGCACTTGTGAACTTTTTACCATCATATGATTTACGTTTATAGTAAAGCATAATGTCACTGCGGGCGCATAATGCAGCTAACGCATACATAGTTAATTAATGGATTTGTCAACAACCGTTCTGCTCTTGTGAACACACATAATTTGCCTGAACAGATACTGAGACAAACACGCGCTTTAAAGCCCTAAATGTGTGCAGGTTAAAGTATCACCTCGTCGTCGGTCATCTGTTCTGCGTCCAGCGGCAGATTGGGTCTAATTATGCGACACCCAGGCCGGTAATTAAAGTTTCATATGATTTACGCCAACTGGAGAGGGTCGACTGCTCTCTGCCAGCTCTTCATTTACACCTTTAGACGGAACACACACACGCCCGTCCGCACTTACACCTCCTGCACAGCTGCACGACATCCCACTCACGTTCAAGGACACGGCGAAGAAAAAAGCAGAAGCTAAAGGGATGATGAGAGAGTAATCTGGTTTCCGCTGCTGTTGTTCCTAATGGACAGCAGAGCCAATTTCAACGTGCTTTGTGCAACATTTTTACAATCAATAAATCAAAAAAGCATCATTAGATTGTTATTATGACTAGACAAACACGAGCAGCAGCGAGGACAGCTTTTCTACGGCTTCACACGCAGGTTCCTCATAAACATGGTAAAACGTTTCAGCCCTATCTTTTCCTCTTTAGGTCCCACGGTTGCAGCTTAAACAAACAGACCATTAGTAATCATAATTATGATGTTTTTTTTAACCTATTACAAGACATGCAACATATTCTCACATGAAACTTTAATCTATCGATTCATGTCCTTGGGCATGGCTGCATTTTTAACTGCGAACTACAGGGGTACATTTTCACAGCACATTATGAAGCTGTCTGGAAAGGATGGGTTGATAGTCTAGGATCATGTCTGATGCAGCATTTGCTGCACTAATAATTAAATTGTTTTCCTTTATTTTATTAGTCATTGCTTTAGTATTTCTCTCATCGCTGTGTGGTTCACTGTGTTATTATGTAAGTCAACTGAAAAAGCCATTCAGTCCAATAAGAGTTGCCTTAAATCTCAAATAGGACTTGCAAAACCTTTTTTTTTCTCTTTGTCTTATCCTCTTTTTTTCTGTCCAGAATTTGTCCCAAGCATATTAAAATATTGCAGTTTCCATGGTATATTTCACAGAGACTATAAATGATGAAGGCTAACTGGATTTACACTTAAAGCTGGGGTAGGTAATGTTGGGACAAAGCTGTGACTGTCACGGTAGCGGTGAAGGTGTGGACCCAAACGCAGAGATGCGAAAACTGGGATGCAGGTTTAAGACGAATTTATTATGAACAGAGGAACACAGGGGACTAACACAATGATCAAGCAACTCAAGACAAAAACTGAGGTGTATAAATACACAGAACACAACGAGACACATGTGACACAGATTAACTGAATGAACCCAGGTGAACTACTGAACGCAGACAAAGGCAAAACAGGAACAACCTGCAAAATAAAACAGGAAACCAGGAACAAAGGAAACAGCAAAACATAACCTCATGACAGTGACAAAACATCCATGTGCCTAAAATCAGCTTTTATACCAAGATGAGGCAAAATTCTTTGGTATAAATTAAAGAAGACTATAACCATAAATAGTACAAATCGAGTTCATAGCATGGACCTTTAAACCGCTATAATTACAGCAGGGCCTTTTAATACTACTTATCTTTCTGCTTTGCAAAGATTATATTTCTATCCTGCATTGTTTAGACTATATTTCTACTGTTTTATTCATATAGCTGTGTTTCATATTGTTTTGTTGTATTTCTATCTTGTTTTTTTTGTCTAGTCTCCATTTTGTTATCTCTGTTGTCTGTTTACCTGCCCAGAGACTGAAGTAAAGTAAAGTAAAGTAAAGTAAAGTAAAGTAAAGTAAAGTAAAGTAAAGTAAAGTAAAGTGGATATTTTTAAAAAAAAAAAGCACCTGTAATAAGTTTGTGTCTGAACACCTGATGATAAAAATTCTAAACACCAGTCTTGTAAACTGACCGAAACTTCATAAATAAGGAGAATGAAGTGGGTTTTATTGGATTCGGCTCATTCCTGTAACAAAACACACAGATCGCCGTCCTGTCCAGCATCGTAGATGCATCTACGTTGCTGGACAGGACAGGGTGAAAAAAAAAGCATGTAGATTGTAAGAAATCAGCATCTCTTATGGAGATGATGACAATTTCACATATTTATATGGTATGAGTATGAACTTTTTTATTTATGCACTGATGAGTTTAAAAAAAAAGAGTTACACAATAATTTTACCGATTATTGACATTGCATTAACACGTTTATTTTGAACCCCTATAGATAATCCTAAATTAGTCTGATAAATGTGGTCATTTTGTTTTTTTTCTTTCCTTGTTCCTCCGGTGACGCCCTGAAGTTTTCTTGTTCTGCATTAAGGCACCATTGTAATTTAAATTCATATTAAGTCTTCAGCTTCCAGATAACAGAAAATCCACTTTGTTTGATTGTTTTCTTTTTCTTGTCACACATTAGTTTCATTCATAAAAATCTCGCTCTTCTTCCTTATGAGATGTTAAACATCAGGCGGAGATCTGTTTTCTTTGTTCAGCTGGATGAAAAGCCGCTTCCCTGACGTGTTACTAATGTTTTCCAAAGTGTTTTGTTTGTGTAAATCTGTCACGGCAGGACGCTTTTCCCGTAAAGCAAGAGAATCCTTGCTATTTAATTCTGACATCCTAGTGGATAAAAAAACAACTGAGAATCTAAGGGATATATAGTAAAGAGACGGAAAGGGAATATAAACAACAGCACATTGTTGGATGGAAAGAGAAATCAAGCCTGAAGAGGAAGAAGGAAGACAAAACAGGATGAAGTAGAAAACACTGAAAATTTAATGCACTGGCAGGAATGTGAGAAAACTAAAGGCAATAAATGTGAATAAATGAAAGCCATCAGGATGGATCATTTGGAGGAAGAAAGGCAGAGAAAATGTGATGGAAATGAAAACTGGACAGATTGTAAAGTGACAGTAAAATAGTGTTGTAATGCAGTGGAAGTTAGAAACGAATGCGAGTCGTCATGCAGGTTTATTCACTAAGAGCAGCTCGTTTTCTCTGTTTCTCATTTATATTTAACTATTTAGATTCAAAGTTTAGTTTCTATGAATCTAAAGTTGCTTGTATGTGTTCATACTGGCGAGTGCGTATATGTGTTTGTACTTATGTATGTATGTGTGTGTGTATAGATATGTATATATATATATATATGTATACGTATGTGTGTGTGTGTAGTGTGTGTGTATATATATGTATGTGTATGTATATATATGTATGTGTATGTATATGTGCATATATATATGTATATATATAACATATGAATATATGTATGTATATATATATATATATATATATATATATATATATATATATATATATATATATATATATATATATATATATATATATATATATATATGTGTATATATATGTCTATGTATATATATATATATATATATATATATATATATATATATATATATATATATATATATATATATATATATATATGTATACACATACTTACATATACACACACACACACACACACACATACATATATATTCATTCATTCATTCATTTTCTGAACCGCTTAATCCAATTCAGGGTCGCGGGGAAGCAGGAGACTATCCCAGCTAGTCTTGGGCGACAGGCAGGGTACACCCTGAACAGCTCGCTAATCAATCGCAGGGCTATATATATATATATATATATATATATATATATATATATATATATATATATATATATATATATATATATATATATATATATATATATATATATTATATATACACATACATACATATATAAATACATATATATGTATATATACATACATATATACGTATATATACATACATATATATATATACATATATATATACATATATATATATACATATATATATATACATATACATATATACATATATATATATACATATATATATATATATATATATATATATATATATATATATATATATATATATATATATCTGTGGGCTGTTTCTTTTTTTATTTTTTTAGGGTTTTTTTCCCCTCTCTCTTTATCTCTTTCACTTTTCCTATGTGGTGTTTTCTCTTCTTTCTCTTTCTGTCTTCCTTCTGTCCTCTCCGGTCCAGCAGTACAAACTCTACAATTCAAACAATAACGCAAAATAAACATAGAAATAAAATGAAAATTTAGAAAGTCAAGGGGATCATTGTATCTATAAAGCTTCCCTTGGCAAAGTAAATTTGCTCAGCAGAACACGGCATCCAGACAATCATTCTGCTTGCCTAAATGCTGAACAAGATGCAAAAAAAAGAAAAAAGAAACGAACGCGGGACGCTGTGACATATCTACACAGGTGGAAATAAATGAGCTGGAAGAAGAAAGGTGACCGTTAGGTGGGGTAAAGGATGAGCTGCTTTTAATCTCCTAAAGGTAACATTGCTTTGATTTTGATTAACATGTGATGTTACTATCAGGTAATGACACACCTCGGTGATGACCTTTCCTCCCCCCACCATACACTCTTTTATCTGCCTCTGTCTCTTTATCTGCCTCTTCCTCAGCAGGTTTACAGGTTGTCACTTCTGAGCTTGTGAGACATTTAACTTTCTTTGATGGCCGACTTGCTGCGACAGCAGCGTGTGTTTGTGTGTGTGTCATGATTAAGCTGCTGCTTGCATGGCTGCAGAACATGTACGACGCCGCACTGTGTGGCGCTTTCAGTCTTCAGTTCCTCCCAGCCCATGACAATGGTAGCAGTGTGTTGAGGCGAGTTGAAGACTTCAAGCGCTGCGCAGATTCACGACCCGGACCTCAGCTCACATCGACCAGGAGCCACCTTTTGCTGTGACACGTTGGAGGTGCCGTCGTTGTCGTCGGTGTGTGAATCTGTCGCTCTCCAGATGAGGGTGATGAAGTTAGCTGTGCCATCTCAGCTCGTTAAAACTTTAGCTCTGTTTTTAAGTAAGTTTCTGAAATGTCAGCCAAAGAAAACAAACGGTGCTCCTGTACATCAGCAACAACAAGGACATTGTGATGTCTGCTACAGAAAACCCAACCAAGCAATGTCACTCTTTCTGTTTTCAGTTTTAAGTTGTGAACTTGTACTTTGATTATGCGCATGCGAGGGGATTATTAAACTATTTATGGTGTTATGACCTGACTTGAGGATTGAGACCAAAGCAAATATAAGGATTTTACTTAAAGGGGACATATGTATATTTTATAAAAAAAGTGCCTTTTTCTATCATTTTTCCAAAGATTTAGCCTGCTAAAGAGACTAGAAGCATCTCATCCATGTGTGATTTGCTACAAGACTGCGTTACTGAGCATTCAAAGAGCATTAAACAGTTGCAGTCCGTCCCAGGACGCTGCTGCTGTTGGAGTTTTAACCAGGACTAAGATAACAGAGAACATCACACCACTTTTAAAATCTTTACACTGGTTTCCAGTCTGTCACATAATAGATTTTGAAATACTAAAAGGTATTTTACAATTTACTGAATATATTTTGCTGTTTTCCTGCAAACAGATGGCGTAAAACTGGCAGTGGAGATGTAACTTTTACCAAATGTAGACACCTTTAAATCCAAGTTAAAAAGATTTCTTTTCTCTTGCTGCTTTACATGAAATCTGTACAGTAACTTTTAATTGATATAAACAGCTTTTTTATAATGTTGTAAATGTTTTGTTTTGTATTCCTCTTAACTTTTTCTGTAATGTTACATAATGCGCAATAAGAATCAGCTTGCCTTGCCTTAAGGGCATGAATTTGGCAGCTTGAAAACCAAAACTGTTGCACTGTGGCTAATAAATGACACATGCACCTTTATAGCACATTTTTAGTCCTTCTGATTACTTACAAGCTAATTTCACCAATTCACACACAGTAAATTTCCGTATTTAGCCTCAAGGACACTTGGATTTGCAGTCTGGAAAAGAAGGGTCAAAGTGCCAACTTTTACCAAACAAGACTGTCTGAAAATATGGAGAAATGTTCAAAGAACAGCATAAGTGTGTCCGAAGCATTCCAGAGATTTTCCACAGCACTAGAAGTTGGCTATAATTCAGACTTATGGAAAACAATGTAATGGTGATGGCCTGTTTTAATTGGTGTTCTTTACTTATTTGCTGAAGTTGGAGAATTTGAGTTTCATATTTCAATTCTTTAAAAATACTGAAATGGTCAAAATTGATATCAATAATGAGACTAACAAATCCTTACTTTGGCATTACGTACCCAAACCAAACAGTGGAGAAGAATCAGGCAGGTTTATTTCCCCAAAATGGTGATAAACTTAATTTTAGTCACTTAAATATTTGCTCCACCATGTGGTTGGGCAGCTTCTGAAAACATGAATCACCCTGGAAAGAATCAGTGGTGAAACTGAAAGCCTATTGATCTGAAATGTGACAAAACCAACGATGACAAAACAGCTGGCTCGCCATTATGTTCCACATGTTTGTGCTTTTATCTAGAGAAGTTTGATGCTTTACAAATAAGTAAAATCAAGAACTGCAGCTTTGGGACAAACTGCAAGTCAATCTGCTTGGTATGCGCTGGTATTAGTATTTTCTTATTCGGGATCCTCCACTGTCCCAGTCAATCAAACAACCAACCAACCAACCAACCAACCAATCAAAGTTTATTTATGTAGCACTTTTCATACAACAGTAGCACAAAGTGCTTTACAAACTAAAAAGCAAAAATAAAATAAGGTTAAAAACCCGCCTTCACATACAAAAACATAGACTTTGCCCAAAGTCTATCACATTTACTCACTTTTTAGACACACTCACAAAGATAAAACACATAAAACACTCTCATCAAACCAATCTTAGGGATCTACAATGGCATATTAATCATGACTAGAAAGGCCACTGCCTCAAAATAACAAAAAAAAAAAAAACCAAGAACAAAAATAAAAAAAACAATAAGAAAGGTAAATAATTTAAATGACAATAATAAAAGAAAAGTCTAGAAATCGAACTAATTAAAAGCCTGATTAAAAAGATTGGTCTTGAGCTGACTTTTAAAAACCTCAACAGTATCCACCGTCCTCAGGTCCTCCGGCAGACTGTTCCACAAATGTGGGGCATAAAAACAAAAAGAAGACTCACCCTGAGTCTTTGTTCAAATATTTAGAATTTGTAAAAGTCGCCCATTAGAGGACCTAGGGCCCTGGATGGCTCGTATCTGACGATATCCAATAAGTAAGAAGGCCCAAGGCCATTAAGAGTCTTAAAAACCAGTAGTAAGAGCTTAAAATCACCCCTGAAGCGAACTGGAAGCCAATGCAGAGACTTTAGGATGGAGGTAATGTGGGCTCTCCCTCTGGTCCCAGTAAGCAAACGTGCTGCAGAGTTCTGCAGCAACTGGAGAGATGCTAAGGGTTTTTGCTGGACGACCAGATGGATATGGGTAGTAGTGGGCGCCCATGCCTGCCATTAACAGGTTGGGTGTTGCGGTGGTGGCCTCTGTGGTCATGATTAGTATCCCAGTGTGGATGGATCCCTAAGATATCGCTTCTTCATAGTCAGCTAAGCCTGGTGTAGGGGTCTAATGTTTGCCTGAGGGGTTGGATGAGAGTGTTTTATATGTTTTACCAATGTGAGTGTCTGTGAAAACGTGAGTATATGTGTTTGACTTTGGGTGAATTTTATGTTCTTGTATGTGCATGTGTGTTTTAACCTTGTTTTAGCTTAAAGCCCCTTGAGCTACTTTTATGTGAAAAGTGCTATAGAAATAAACTCTGATTGATTGATTAGCTTTCAAGATTTTTATTATGTGCTCTGTCACATGTTAATACTGTGCTTCAAGGATTATTGAGAACTGATAATCTCATAAGATGTGAACTTGGTAAAAGAGAGGAGTCAGTCACGTTATGCCCAAAACTGGCAGGTAGGAACAGCGCTGCAAATTCATGTTGGAAAAAGGTGGCACTTTACTGCACCACTCCCAGACTTTTCATTAAGATCTCTGGAAACTGTCAACTTGTCAAAAAAAAAGGCAGAATATCCATTTTATAACAAATGAAATAAGAATAAGCTGTAAGCTTTGGGAGCTCCAGGAGGAAGAAAGATCGGGGAACAAAAGGTTCGGCGTGTCTCCTCTGAGACCTCCGCTGCCAATACAAAAAGCCACACAAACAAAGCAAACGCTCACTTCCGGGAACAGAACTCAACTGTCTTAATTATCCACTTATTAGAAATTCAGTATGTTTTACTAAATAATGTTGCCCTAGATCATCACAAGGCGAATATTAACAAACATAAAAAGGACTTCAGCCTCACCTAAATCACATAATAAACACACTCTGCTCTGTTCTGAAGGGCTTGTATGTACTGGATGTACCTGAATCAGTCAGGGTTCATTACCTTTTGGTCAAATTCAGACTGTACTCTGCATGTTTTGTTTTTTCTTTTAAATCTGAAAACATCTTAATTTAAGATTGTACCAAACATCAGCAAAGCAGCAGTGGTTCAAGAATAATGAATCCTGAACATTTTAATTTCTTTTTTGTTTTACGTGAAAATGGCTCAACCCACCAGTCCAGGGGCATTCATGCAGAATGTTCAGTGAAATTTCATTTATCACATTCTTACATTTACTGAAGTAAATTATCTGAATATTTTTGGCAAAATTAAATTTTTACTCTCAAGGTTAGACTGAGGATTTTGAAAAACAAAAAACAATGAAAGATCTTTTATTAATTTGATGTTAGTTTGAAGGCTGTTCCTTCATATAATGATTGAATATGTTTTCATTTTTACTTTTAAAAAACGTTAAATTTATCATTAATTTGCATAGAAATGTGGGCTTTTGCGAGTCTCTATCGAAAATTATTTTGAAGTTCTTTTAATACTGAATAACTTCACATTCTTAATTAAAACTTTTTGTGGAAACTTGAAAATGAAAGAAAACTGTGCAGGAAGTTAAACCATCAGCTTTTACCCTTTAAGCCATGTGCATATATTTTAGGTGTCTGTACTAAAATTGCAAATCAATAATAAAATGACTGTCGTACGGAAAATAAAAGGACCCAATACCAGATGAACAACCTTGTGGGTACAAAAACAGTTTATTTACCAAAAGAGTGGCACGTGGAGTTGGCAGGGCCGGTTGGCAGGCCAGCACAGGGATGGCAGCTGAGGGACTGGAATGGCCGGTCAATCGGAGAGTTTCTGAAAAAACAAGGTAAAATTCTTTTGTAGACAGAACTGACAAACTATTGCAGAGAGCAGAAATAGTGCAGCCAATAACCAAAAGATTAACATCAGCTTTGAGGGGAACTTGCCAGGAGCAAAAATCCCACCTAAAAAACAAAAGACACGCCCATACACACCACACACACACACACACACACACACACACAAACACACAAACACCAGGGTCATCAGACACATCACTATGACCACTTCTCTGCAACAGGAAAGTGTACTGAATACTTGCGTCAGCGTCATAGTACAGGAGCTCAGGTGTATGTGTTGCTGGTTAAATGAATGTGGAATGTAATAAAAATGGAAAAAAAAATACTTTCAGAAAGAATATTATGATCCTTTTTGTATGCTGTAGCTGTATCTCTAACCCTCTTTCAGATAATAGAACAATATGTGAACCTTATCTCTGCACAGGTCAAATCGTAAGTGAACCAGAACAAAATTAATACAAATAATACAGGTGAAGTCTACAAATGGCCATTTTGGCACACAGGGTCCATCTGCTAATAAAGTTCCCCAATTAAAGAATCCTCAAGTTTTAAAAGGTTAAATAAATGATAATTAGTTCTGTTTTGTTGCTTCTCAAAAAGAGAATCTTGTAAATTAAGCTTGGAAGATTGTTATAACACATGTTGCTTCAGGTTTGTGTGAATTAAAGCGAAACAATGTCTGCATGTGTGAAAAACCATTACTAACCTTGTTCTTCATTTATTTTTCAGAGGTTTACAGTAGGAAGAATATTCTATAATTTACCAGTGGAGAAAAAAACAAATAAAATGGTACAATCTAAAGAAAAAAAAGTAGATTTAAAATGAAGATTCCTTCACATCTCCAGTATTCAGATCTGCAAAAGGTCAGAATCTTACTCTATATTAGTTTTGCTTTTTTTTTTTTAGTAATTCCACTATGCACCACTTTATTTCACTATCTGTGTGACCCAACATTTAAACGCCTCATCTATGCACCGTAAATGTCATATGTGTTTTTCCGCGAATGAAATTTTCTTCTGTTCTCTGAGGTCTTTTTATCAGCCGCACGCTGAAAGCGCTAACACTGAGGTTCCCTTCATCAGTGACAGTTCTCCATCTCGTCTTTATAGTTTGGCCTTTCAGATAGAGCGGAAACATAAAGGACAGAGATACAGCAACAGTTTGAACTTTTCCAAAGGTTTTTTAATAAAACTGCTTTCATGCTGTTGGTCACGTTTACAGATTGCTAATAAACTAGAAACTACATGCTAGGAGGGAAGCCGCCTAGGTTTGTTTGATAGCAAAAAATAGCAGTAATTAAATTTTAAATTTTGCTCCTGATGGCGGCACTTACATTCACTCATCACTGCATGACTCGTCACTCCGGTGGTTGGTAGCCTGATCTTTAATTTGTTTATTACTCAATCTGCTTATTGAGTACCATGTACGAATGACTAAATACAGCTGAAAAGAACTGCTTAACATCGGTTTGAGTCAAGGAAGCTGTGTTTTTAACTTGTGAGATCCACGTCAAAACATCCCAACAAACTTCTTGGACTAGTTACCATCCCTGCTGCAATGCGACAAAACAATACCACAGCAAATGCATGATGAAGTCAAATCTAAGGCATATATATATATATATATATATATATATATATATATATATATATATATATATATATATATATATATATATATATATGCTGTGTGTATGTATATGTACTTAATACTGTATGATTGAATCTATATTTAAAGTTCGCAAAGCTTTTCTTGCAATTCTTATGGCTGAAGTCAAAGTCAAGTCACTTTTAGCTTAAAGTCTTCATAGCAAAGTCGCAGTTTATAGAAACTCTGTTCTGTAAATGTGTCTGATGTGAGTTTTTCTGTGTTGTCTTTAGTTTTTGTTTCCTGTTTTATTTAGTAGATTTTCCTGTTTTAGCTCCCTTGAGTATTTTTCCTGTTTTGCTTCATGCTCATTCGCTCACCTGATTTCCTCATTTACTTCACCTGTTCCTTATTAGTCACTCATTATATGTATACTCATTGGTTCTCACTTTCCTGCGTCAGATCATTGTCATATTTCCTCCGTCCACTGTTCCTGTGCAGTCTGTAAACCATTTTTGTTTGTATTTTGTCTGCCTCCTGCCTCTATGTCCTTTTATGTCCCCACATCTTTTATTTATTTTTTTTTTTAACCTTAATTTTACCAGGTAAAATCAATTGAAAACAACTATTTATTTACAATGACCTGACGAGAGGCCCCAGCAATTAAAGACAAAAAAAAGACTAAACAAAACAAAATGAAATGAGGCCAGAGAAGAACAGGTAAAAGGAAACAAAACCCTCTCAAAATGTCTCATTCTTCTTCTGAACACATTCAGTGAAGCATGATAGTTGTTTTAGTACAAAGGCAGCAACGAGCTAACATTTACACAACTGTGGCAGGTGTCTTTTAAGGTGGATTTGGTAGGTTGGCATCTTGGATTTTTTAAACCATAGAGGTTGCAGTTTGCTGCTCTTATACTGGTCCCTATTTAATAACTTTTTAATACCCAGTGGTTACAGCGGCGCTGTAACAACAGATGTGTTGCTGTTATTTTGATTGATGGCACATGTGGACGCATCTGTTTTTGTGTGACAAGATGTCAGTGTTACGTCTGGGGAAATTACAGCACACAACAAAAACAGCAGACAGGACATCAGACAGTGTTTCAATCCCTATGAAGAATGAAAAAATTTGAGTCCAGGTCTTAAGTCTTTTGAGTGCAAGTCCAAGTCGAGACTGAAGTCATAAAATGTGGCGTAAGTGTGACCTGAAACTCTGAGATATACATAAAGTAAACTCTGCCTGGAAAAGTTTCTCCATTTTTTCTGGACTGGATATTATAAAAAGGCGATGGAACATTTAATTTGTCTCCCACAGTTTCAACAGCAATCCCCCCAAACACACACAACACAGTTTCTTCTGCACACTTCATGGTGGGAGCCACACCTGTAGATGCCATATGTTCACTCTCAGTCGCGGATTGCATCAGCTCCAACATGAAGGCCTAATTTACACTGTTGCCTCCAAACAGCTGATGGTGAGCTGCATCTGTCGCTTGAACTCTGGAAAGCGTTGATGATTGCTGTGATTTGTGCTGCTGCTTTAATAAACTTCTCTCTTGCAGCAGAAGGAATTGTTGAGGCTCTATTCATTTTTCTGCTGTCTCTTTCATTCAACCGCTTCCAACTGAACATCAATCGTGGCCCACATTTAGAAGGATGTCTCAGTTCCTACAGTTTAACTGCAGGAGATGAGAACCTTTTCTGTGCTTCGGTGGGGGATGCACAGGTGTATAACATGCAGATATCCTCAGCATCTGTGACATTTAAGGAAGGTGTGGCAAATAAATCCCAAACATTCAATATGTCGCTCCCAACAGATGATACGCATGTCAATACTGAGCTGAAGTCATTTTGAAATGTTTTGAGGTCTCTGAAGTGGGTTCTCTCTTCACCTTAAGGTCAAAAAGTTACATAATGTGACTTTAAGTCCTATCAAAACACAGTCTAGTGTATGTCTATTGGTAGAAATCAAAGCGAACACAAATAAAATGTGGAGTTCCTCAAGGCTCCATCTTGGGGCCACTGCTGTCAAACATCTACATGCTCTAACTCCCTCAAATGATGAAAAACCACTACATATGTTATCATAACTATGTCAATGACACACAAATCTACATAACCTTCTCACTAAGAGGCTATAGTCCAATCCAAACGCTGACCAAATGCATTGATCAAATTAAAACTTAGATGTACCAAAACTGCCTCAGTTAAATGAAGAAAAAAACTAAAAGAATAGTTTTTGTAAGCAAGGAAGAAAGATTAAAAGTCAGCACTAAGCTTCAAGCAGTGATATTAAAAACCAAAAACAAAGCAGAAGTCTGGGATTAGTTATGGACTCAGATTTACATTTTACCACTCACATCAAGACAGTTGTGATGTCGCCGTTTATCCTAAGAGAACACATTGATGTTTGAAGGACTGATGTCTCTGCAGGATTTAGACAAAGCTGTCCATACATTTATTCTTAGTAGACAGGACTGTGGTAAACACTCTGCTGTCAGGTCTCCCTGAAACGTCCATCAGATAGCAGCAGTTAGTTTAGATTGCTGCTGCTCAATTCCTCACAAAGACCAAGAAAGTAGATCTATCATGTTATGTTTTGTGTTGTGTCTTTAGTTCTAGTTTCCTGTTTTATTTTGTAGTTCTTCCCTGTTTAGTCCCCTTCCCTTGTTTCCTGTGTTGCCTTTGTTCCTGTTCATAGTTTTCACCTGGTCTCGTTAGTTTAATCCATTTCACCTGAGTTTTGTTGTGTTCTTGTGTGTATTTATACCTCTCTGTTGCAGTGTTTCAGTTGCTTGTCCATTGTGTACTTCTGGTAGTCTCCCCATGTAGTTTGCCCTCAGTTGAGGTTGTTTTTTTTTTTAAATAAAGCATCTAGAGTCAGAATCTCTGACTCCAATCTCCGCATTTGGGTCTTCACCTCCTTGCCACCATGACAGAATGGACCAGCCAGCTACAAACCCGTGGACTGGCCCTGGTCCATGCCGCCTGGGTCCCAGCCCTGGTCCCGTCCAGCGCTGCAGGCTCCCACTTAAGTGCCCAGATCCCGTCGGGCGCTGCAGATCCCTGTCTCCAAGGGGGTCCAAGAAATGGACGCTCCTCTCATGATCTCTGTTCCCAAGGGGGTCCTGGAAAGGGCCACTCCTCCTCTGACTCCAGTGCCTGACGAGGTGGTTGCTCCTCCTTCACGGCCCCCACTGCCACAGTGTCCAAAGAGGTCGCTTCTCCTCCACAGTCCCTTGTTGCCCCAGCACCCGACGAGGAGGTCACTCCTCCACTACTGGCCCCTCCTTGCCACCGTGACAAGATCATATACCTCAGGTCCTCATATATTTTCGTTGTTTGCTCACTGTCAAAAACTTACTTCAATATCCTTCAGGTAGTTTACAAAGCACTGAATGCCTTGTGTCCAAAATAGTCTGGATCCTCTGGTTCATTATGACAGATCTCCCAGATCCTCAGGGTCAAGTCTACTTTCTGTTCCCAGAGTCAGAACTGTACATGAAGAATTAGCTCCTTGTTTTTATGCTCCTACATCTCCAAGGATGTAGTAACCAACATCCACTCCACCTATGTTCCTGGTGTAAACTGGTCAAAAACCATAGTTGGCCATTGTATAACACGTGTGCATTTTAAGGACCAGATCGTCATGGAGGATTCCTTCTAGTTCCGATAACATCCCAGAAAATCCATTTTCTATTCACTCCAAAGAATGATAGTCTAAGCTTTGACAGTCAAACCAGTGCAATGATGGGCTAATGTAATCAACAGTATCTACACACTGAGGTCGTCCCCAGCTGCTCTGTTTTCAGGTAGTGTCAAAAGAATGTGTCTATGTCACTAGACTTCTAATTTGGGAAACAGATGATATCTGATTCCAGCATTTACAACTGCGCTTATTCCACAAGGAGAGCAGCCATTTCATGCTGCAATGGCTGCTCTCCTCTCCCTCTCTCTCCAAAACTGGATGCATTTTGTTGCATTGACAGACATTTTTCTTTAGACATTTTAAAGTTCTGCAACCCCTGACAGTTTGCAAGGCCGGGAGCAATCATAAACCACCTCTGTGATGTGCAACTGAATATCTAAACAGAAGGGCTGTTGCAGCAACTGCAAGAAATAGCAGATCTGAAACAGAAACATACAGGACATGTTAGATGTGATATGACATAGTGGTTCCCAAATACTATTAACTTGATAGAATTTTTACATTTCTTAAAGCCTTGCCAATGTAGTGAGAAACAAAGATTGTCCACATAGTTGCATTGTCTTTATACAAATTTAGAGGAGACGCTGTAGAATTCTGCAGGTTTTCTGCTGTTATACGTTTCTCATACAAAAATAATCTTATCAAGGCAAGAAACCACATTAATTTTATAACTTGCATTACTCTGTTGCCCTGTTGCTTCTGAAGACCAGTAAAGTTCTCTTTATGATCAACGCTAAATATACATACACACGCAGACATATTCTTCTGTACATCTTCACAGTTCTGCGTGTATTTTGGTGCATTTTCAGAGGGGATGGATGGATAGTGTCGTCTGGTGCATGCGCAGGATGGGGGATTGGATCTAAGTCAAGATTCAGTTCAATCTGTTGGTATCCTTATCTGGGCTATTTATTATGAATTGACCTGAATAGAAGTGTCTGTAAAGTGCACTGAGATGACATTTTTGTGAAGAGGTCCTGTGCAAATCAAGATGAATTGAAATGAAATGAACACCAAGCTTGACGCAGCAAACAAAGCAAGTAAAAGTAGCAAAACATCACTGGAAGCAAATGGAGCAAAGAATAAGAAGCCACACTACATTTAATGGCGGAACAGACCACGGCTTTGTCTCTCTCTTTGAGAACGGGCATTATCATGATCTCTTCCACCATCATTATGCCTACTATTGTCTGAAACTCCCTGCAAAATCTGGACATAAACTTCAGACTCTGAACTTCCGTCTGGTGGAGGGCAGTAAGGTACCATGGCATGGTGGCTGGACAATATGAGCCTTAATGAACCTTAATATGTCCCGGCTACCTCCACAGCTAGTACTGCCTGAGTGGGAAGACAGGATGTGTACCATCCATACAATGCTATGTGATAGAAAAACACAATTAAATTGTAAAGGGTGTTGGAAGGCTTGTTTCTCTCTCTCCCTCCCCCTCTCTCTCCCCCTCTCTCCCTCTCCCTCTCTCTCCAACATGACAAATTAGGAAAAAACTGCATAAATCCACAGCTAAAAACGCTGTTTTTCAAAAGAAACTAGGAAATTGTAAATTGCTTTGTACCCCACAGAGATAAAATTGATCCTAATAGCACATCAACATTTGATGTCTTTAAACATGCTGCAGCACGATGTTGCACACTTTCTAGGCCTTGCAAGTGTTTATTTAGCAAAACATGCTTAGAAGTTTGGAGGCATACTTGAAACATATGCCAATCATGTACTTTTATGGAGTACTGTGCAAGAGAGCATTTGTGTGTCAATGGCAATTTCTACTTTCCTCCTGCATCACCACTTGGAAATGGTAAGTTAGGAGTTATGAGCACATGATTAGGTTTGCTAAGTGCTGTACGTGGTTACAGCTACGCTTTTATGTGTTCAGATCCAGGTTACACAAACGCTGCCCGACAGAAAACAGCAGTCTGAATATCAACCATTTTCTGACGCTGCCACATGTTTGGCAAATAACCAGTTTTACTTCTTATGTGTTACTGGTCGCATTGAACTGGTTGATTTGTTTTTTCTTCCTATAACTTTGAATCATCAACAAGGCATTTAAAAAAAAAAAAAAAAAAGCATACCGCTACCAAAGCGGTCAACGCAAACAGAATTTGCATCCGCATTCAATCCCTAGGAATTTTTGTATTTTTCTTTTGGGGAAAGTTAAAAAGAAAGCTTTGAATGAACAGGCCTGTTTGAACTTATGACGGGCTCTGTGTCACATACTCCACTGCCATCAAACAGATTCGTTTTTTATCATTTTGGTATCGCCCATTAAAGTCTGAGGAGCTATTTAAAGTATTTTGACCATATGGCAGCGTTTTCACACACATGACCTTCCTGGGTTTTTTTTTTTGCAGATGTTCCTCAGGAGTGAAAGTAAAACCAAATCCTTCAACTCCTCAAACATACATCCCTGAAAGCCAACCACGCAGATGCAAACTCCACCATCTTAAAATTCCAGCGCGTGCCTGCTATCCCTCCTGACGTTGTCCTGTCCTCCATCATTTTCACTCCTCTCCATTTTCTCCTTCTCATTTCCCACTCACACTTCACACTTCTAGCCTTTTTGTTTCCTCCGGGAGTTTTACATCACACAAACACCTTTTTTGCCGACTGATTTCAGCCTTCCAGTAAATTGAAACATGATGATTTAAATCTTTTAGTGTCTTCACTAATCGTGAAAGCTGTATCCTTTCCTCTGACATAAACGGTGCCTCATATTTAATGCACCATCTGGCAAGTGCTAAGTATTACAGTTAAGGACTACAGACTGCTCTCATTTTTCTCATCATTAGCTGGACTTTTTCTTTTCCTCCTCAGGATGGGAACATGCTGGAGGAACGTGTGCATTATAATGATATAATAAGATAAATCGGGTTTTACATTTCACACAGTTTACCTGATAGATCTGCGGCGCCCTGGGGAAATGTAGTAGACTTAAAGTATACATGTGGAACAGTAGCGTATACTAAGTACACTACGTTTATCCAGGGAACGCCTGCTCTGCTTCAAACACAGGAAAGAAGACAGAGAAACTGAACTGGATCCAAATACATTCAGCGAATAAACAGACTCAAACAGTTCTTTATTCTGAACCAGAGTACTGTCATCATTATTTTGTTAAATGTTTCAGTAACTGGAACTATAATCTCTGTCAGGTCTTGGATTTTGTCAGTGATTTGTCCGTTTTTTTTATTTTGAAAATGGCTTTTCTTGTGTGTCTTGTTCTGTCGAATGTGTTGTCTTTAGTTTTTACCACAGTATTTTATTCATGTGTGACTTTTGGGGACTCTTCAACATGTACTTAAACTTTAAAAGTTGAGGTACGTCTGGGAGATTCTGAGAACAGATGGTACACATGTTGTGCTATGATTTTATATAAGCTTAGAGCTACAGCTGCATTATTCCAAAAAGATTCATTTTCATCCAGAAAGACGTGATACTTTTCTCTTTTCTAAATGTACTATATTCTGTCTTCATTTAATGCTTAATAGTTTTAAGAGACTCCGGGGCTTTATATATTTCCTCACTAGTTCATATTTTCATCGAAGTACTTTTTGTGTGTGTGTGTGTGTGTGTGTGTGTGTGTGTGTGTGTGTGTGTGTATTTGTTTATTAGATTAATTTAGCTGCAAATTGTTTTCCTGAAGAACTGAAACATTATGTTTGGAATACTGCATGTTAAGTCGACTTGGACTTTTATTCTGATCGAATTTAAGTCATAATAATAGAAGCAAAGTCACAAAATGGCTGGAATTATTTATCATCTTAAAGAGACAGATTTTTGTCAGGTTTTAACAACAGTAAATTAACATTTTTAAACATGAAATCCTGCAAATGGGGAACTTTGAGAGCAGGTAGCAGTGATGTGTGTGTCTAAATGACCATTTTGGAGACCTCTCCTGAACTGGCTTCAGTGAAACTCACTCTAATTTCCTTCGGCTTCAATATATCAGAGCTGGCATTTGCAGAGATAATGTCCATGTATTAAACTATGATTTAATAGTGGTATACACCTTACAGCGTCCCCTTTTAAAAGAGGTATTTATATTCACCCTGAAGAAGTTTGATTTTTCTTCGGCAAACCTGAAGTTTGGTTATTTATGCCATAAACTTCATTTATTCTTCAGCAGCAACACTTGAAACACTGAAATTACATATTTTAACAAATCTCAAAACACTCTAAGAGTCTTCAAACAGGTTGCAAACATTTATTCATTTTGTTACAAGTTTTGTCTAATCAAGCTTAGGGACTTAATATTAAATAATCAAATACTTGCATATAAAATTAATTTTCCAAAGCCAGCATCTGATGTACAGGTAATGTTTGTGGCGATAAGAAAAGTCTTGTTCCCCTCCAGGCGGAATTGCTTCAGTCATATTTTAGCTGAATTGTGATACCTGCAGTCTGTAGCCTACGCTTCTAAAATTTGGATTCATTGCCTTTGTGGGGTGATGAAAGCGAAGGATACAGAAATGTGTTGCTGACAACGCCACCCAGGGGGGATGCTACTCCTGGGAAACTGCTGACCAGAACACACTGGTTAGGCACGCAAATTCGTCACCACTCGGCAGAGACCGTTCAAGTTACAAAACAAAACAAATTACAAAATAATCTAAATCTTATTTAAAATCGCCAGGCTGCCAGCTGAAATGGAGGAGACAAAAAAATGGGCCATTGCAGCATTTAAACAAAAAGGAGAAACTTACAAACCAAATCACCTGTGCACTACACCCCAAGTGAACAATCGTGAAGAAACCAAAACCCACCACCAGGGAGGGGAAATGCTGCCTCCGGCCCACAGCACCTGCACACAGGATAAAAAGTTCAAATACAATGCTAATTAAAACAAAACAAAACATTAACCCAAATACAATAAACAAAATACACAAAGGAAATCTAATGGGTTAAAAAAAACAATTATAAGGTGGGCCCAGAAAGTAGGGCCAACCGCATTCAGTTAGAAGCCCCTCGCAGCACTCAAAGGTAATGTAGGGCGAGCCGGGACATTAAGCCAGAGCCCGGAAGGCAGCCGGACCAGTACGTTAGGTGGAGCCAGGGCTGGGATCACTGGAACTCCAAGAGGGTTTGCATGTACCCAGCCCAGCTAGAGATTCAGCACAATTAATATAAAATAATGCAAATTTATGCCCACATAAAACAGCGCAGAGCGTGTGCAGCGTCAAATGTGAACAATCTTGTGGTGCGCCAGTCTTGCCCCACATGAGCGACCAGCTCAACTACGAGTGGAAAAAAAAGGGCAAACCGCTTAACATATAAAGAAAACTGAGTGGACAAGGATCCGGTAGCAAGACTTACCTTTTTGATGGAGACAGATCACGCTACCGTCAACCCACTGCGTCAATACCTGCGCTGTACTGCCAACATGTGACACTCCGGCAGCACAGCGCCATGTAGTGGCCTGGGGGAAGAGGACCTCCGGCCACACCTATAAAACCTAAAATATGACTCACGCAACAGTGCCGTAAGCCTGATTAAAAACCTTGTAATGAAATCAGCTGCAGCTGGTTTGTATTTTTGCATTGAGTTTGTGTAAATTATGATTGATATATGAGCCATATGTTAGTATATCGTGCAATAATGTTTTACTTACTATCAAACAAAGACAGCATTTATCTGTTGCTATATGGCATTTCTTACATTCCATTTATTCTTTTATCAACCAAGCAGAAGATAGCGGTCTATCATTTCTGGTCTCAGTCTTTTCCCATTTTCCCGTCCTGTAAAGTTAAATGTCATCCATTTATTTGCTGAAACAGCTTGAATTTCAGATCTACGGAGATATATGAACGATTCACACGGAAAAGCAGCCAGTGAACCATCAGAGCTAATCTGTACTGAATCTGAATTGAACAATATGGCTTGGAATGCAAAAGGGACCTTAGACCGGCGCTTTGGTCAGCGCTGCAGCCTCATAGCAAGCAGGTTGCTGGTTCAAACCTTGGCTGGGGGATTTTCTCTGGCTAGGGCTAGGCGTGCTTCCTCCCATCCCAAAGACATGAATGTTAGGTTAACTTAATGTATGCAAGTTTTTTTTTTTTTGGGTTAAAAGTTTACAAATAACTGTAGAATGGATTAAAAATTCCAGAAAAGTTGTAACTGTGGGCAGTGGAAATAAAATCAGGATGTAAATTCAAGCTCACATCAAATTTTATGTTTTTTATGACACACAAAGGTTAAATGTAGTATCAAAAATTATTTTTCATTAATTAACCATATTAACTGTTAATTGTTTATGTAATATTATGAAGAAATTTTTTTTAATAAGATTTACAAATCTTTGCATTCAGTTCATACGGATATGTGTTATTTTCACACTGCAGTCAGTGACAGTATTTCTTTATGTCCGTGTGTGTGTGTGTGTGTGTGTGTGTGTGTGTGTGTGTGTGTGTGTGTGTGTGCGTAGTTTTACAGGTGTTTCCGGGCATTCTTCTGCTGCTCCACAGAAGATCAAGGCACCACCTTAAAGACATTTTCGAGGGCGACTAAGACGTTCCGCACGCCTCGCCAGGAAAAGGACATCCACGTGTCCGCCCCTGCACCCTCCACAGTCCTGCCCACCCCCAACTCCATCCACGGATCCTCACAGGGGGCCAATCATGTGGCTCCAGCTTCAACAAATCAAGGCTGTAACGCTTCCGAAGCTCCTGCTGCTGTCGGCCCCAAACCTAAACGGATCCTGGTGGCCCACTACAGGGAATGAAAAGAGCGAGACAGCAGGACCTCGGTGTTCACAGATAATGAAAGGAACAAACGCACGAGGGAGCAGGTTCTGTTTACGACAAATCCTCGTAATAACAGAAATGTGCAAATGCAAAATGACCTCAGACAGAGGCGTGAGAACATGTGAGGACGTTCTCATCCCAAATCAGACTGACATTTTTTTGCAATGTCTGTAAACAGGAACACGAAATATCTCATCCTGCTTTCCCGAGCCGCTGTGCACAAAGCAGAAGATATGAAGATCAGGGCTACAAGGTGTTTTGTGTTGACATTACACACTTCTGCAGTTCAGATGTACTCGCCATAAACCTGTATGTCATGCACAAGAGCACAAACGTTGGATTGAAGCCGAATTTTTTCCACCTGCAGTTGTGCAAAAAGGGCCTTGAGGAATTCATCCCAATATTACATTTGCAAAACTTTGTATAAGTTTGTCAGGGCAGCTGTTTGTTTCGCCAGTCCTGGTTTTCTTTGTGGAGGAGAAACAGATCAGCGCTGTAGGGTCAGAACACGGTCCACACACAGTCAGCGTGAAGAGGCTGATGACAAAACACAGGAAACACTGCGGCGCATTTTAACTAAGTATTGACTGGTGTTGGATGGCAGACATCATCATCCTCAGAAACGTTGCCTCTGATTTTTTTTTAAACCAAACCAAGTGTTGTTTTAGAGAAAATAAAGTGAAAAAATACTCTGTTGGTTACAGTTTATTTCCCCTTAAATGATTTAGTAGCTATAAACTGTTTCCAGTCTTTACTAAATGCTTTATGATACACTGTAATGTGTTTGAGCAGAAACATCCCTTTTTTTTTCTTTTTTTTTTTAAGTGTTTATCCAAATTTTACAGAACTTCAGCTTCTATGAAGATTTCCGCCTGTAGTGTTACATAAACCATGTGTTTTATGTTTGTGTACAGCTACAGGGAGACCAAAAGGGAGTGCTTGTTTTCTTTTGAAGAGGAGGTTTTATGATGTCCTAAACCAAAGTCAGAATATTTCGCCAACAGCTGGAAGAAAAAATTGCGAATCCTTTGAGATTAGTCAAATGTGTGATTATCACCCGAGTCATGAAGCTGCTTTTTAATGTCTTTATTGACATTGATCACTCACAACACAGGCTGGAAGGAGAAAAGCTTCTCCTGAATAATTAGTTCTGCGGTATTTCTGTGATGTATTGACCAAAAGCACTTCAGTTATGACCTGACCATTCCAGTTCAGACATGTTTATTCCCTGTGTTGATTTATTTGTGTGAAGTTATTGAGATTTCTGCAGGTATTTCACCTTTACCTTTCCAGGCTTTTAAAATCTTTCTTGGCACTGAAAGTTTTTATTTGGAAAAAACACTACCAGTCAACACTTTACCATTAAATCCAATGGGAAAGTGTGTCCAGACCTTTAAAGTTTAAACTGGATGGCAAATGATCCTGGGAACTGTCCCATCAACTGTGATCACCAGAACATCAGCTTGGATGGCAAAATGATCACTGCAACTGGGCAACATATTGCTATTTGTATCCATAGCAACATGTCAACAGCTTAACAGGTTAGTGCAGATTAGTAAGTAGAGGATGATTAAATATTTAATGCAGCACTTAATGACAATGTGCATCTGTAATGTGGACAAATATTTCTGGAAATGAAAATCTTACAAACCCCTTGATGCTAAATTGGTCATTATTTGGCCAACAAAGGAAAGAAGAATGACTTATTTTCACACTGTGTCTCAGTTTTAAATAAAATATCTATCACAACGGGTACTTTGTTTGAAGAGCAAAACCCAAATATATGGCTTCAATGTAAATGTGTGAACATGCCTATAATTCAACTGTAAAAAAAAAAACCTTTGGAAACCAGAAGTTCCAGCACTCTGTTCCTTTAACATGCAAAAAATTTTAAAAAAGTCTCTATAATAATTATCATAAAATCATGTTCTGATAAAGTCTTCTTCATGTTCTTTAATCATCGGATTAGTTTGTCCCAGGTGAGGGTGTCGGGATAAAAACAGCATGAGTGGCTCACCACTTTGTGCCAAAGAGCTAGAGAACCATTCACCAGGTCTAAACAGAAATACACATTTCTCAGTCCAACACATCTTTAAGCACTAAAAGTGCACAATAATCAGAACGCATCCATGGTTTAACCCTTTATAGGGCACTCAATGAAATACCTTGAAATTAGACATTTTAACCAAAAATTGTCCTGGTATGAAGCAAAACCTCCATTCTGTTGTTTCATTAACAAAAAAAAGTAGTTTCATGCTGAAAATGAAAGAAAATGAAGTGAATAAAAATAGTCACTTGCTCCATAAAGGGTTAAGAGGAGCCTGGTGACCTGTAAAGCCTTGACCTTTACCCACTCCAAGAAAGTGTCTTGTTGCAGTCATGATCAGAGGCACATGTTTGTAGAAATACCTCGTAAAAGCATTTTCACTCGACACACTCCACGTCTGCATCCAGAAACAACCTGAAATTAATGCAAGGAGGAAGAATGCTGTAAAGTCGCAGAGTTCTCAGGGCACAAGGGAGGTCCGTGGTTACATCAGCAGGACAATGCCAGGCTTCATTCTGCACGACACGTAACAAGAACACCGCTTCAAAAGCACACAGTGTGTGTGTGTGTGTGTGTGTGTGTGTGCATAGCTAGCCAGCCTGCAGTACAGTGCTGTCGTTCATCAAAAATGTATGGAGCACCACCAAGAGAAGAAACAAACAACAGATGAACTTTTGCTTCGTACAAGGGCGGATTCCTCAGATTATGTAACATCTTTAATAATAATCTCAGTCAAAAAAACAAAAACAAAAAAACAAAAGATTATCATGATTAAAAGAACAGTAAATGGGTGGTAAGTATGCCTCTGTTCCAACTTTTGATCAATTTGTTTACATTTTCTGAAGTCGGTCATGATTTTCTATGAACATGCGTTGACTGAATAAAAGTTTAGACTAAATACTTTGAGTTTGTTGCATTTTAGAAAAACTTCTCTGGAAATTAGGTGTTTAAACTTTGACAAAAGGCATCATCTCCAGATGTTAGACAATAACAAAATGGACAAAGTAGACAAATAACTCCTGTGTTGTGTGTGACTTCTCTGCGTCTATTTAACTTTTATATGCTGTTAACATCATATTCATATTCAGACCAAACTTATATGCTTTTTAATCTGGACCTGTTTTCTTTTAGATGCATTTCCCAGTGTACAATGTCGGATTAGGTTTTGTTTTTGGTCTTTCCTTCTGCAAACCATGAACCTGCTGTCTAATGTAGGACGTGTACCAGTTGCAGATAAGCACCCTGTACAATCCCATTTCAAGGAAATCAAGCTAACCCATTTAAGTGTTTTGATGCAATGGATGTAGCTTTTGGAAATTAAGTGTTTTGTAATAAAAACCCTTTACTTGTGTGAATCTGGATATGTATATTTTTGGAAGATTTGTCAATGAATGTGTGGTACGTAGCGTCTTAAGTGGGAATGTGTTGGCTGCAAGCCAGGCAGTGATATGTTCAATAGATGTTAGCAATGGACATGGACATAAGCACGACAGCACTTTACTGATTCAGACGGAAGACGTGGAATTGCTTTCATTCTGCTCCAGGAGTTCAATTAGAAAAGTAGAAAAATCCACAAGAACAGTTTAATTTGAATATTTGTTGCAAAACCGAATGCCGTTCGTTCCAAATCAAATTATTTAGGAACATTTTGGAGAAGCACAGCCCAGTTTGGGAGTAAATGAATAAACTGGTGTTTAATATTTAACATAATTTAATTTTATTTCTTGTAAATGGGGCAATGATGTATTTTCCGGCTTGTTTTGAGGGATTATTCTCTTTTTTTCCCCACTATTAAATTTGGTTGAGGGGGTAAAGCGTTTTCTTCATGACCCCATTTCCACGCCTGATTTTTCCGGATTTGATACAAAGTATTAAAGATGTGTTGAGCAATTTCATGCAATGTAGAACTGAGTAGGTTTTTTTTTATGCATTTATTTACACTTTGCTGCATATTGCTCCCATATGAATCAAAGCTGGGGCTGTTATAAAAGCCATTAAAGGGACATTTCACCATCCTATGTGGGACAGATGAAGGAATTTCACCTTTTTTGAATTGTGTTGATGTATCAGATGCTTTCCGTCTGTCTTTGGTGTAAATCTGGTCTTGCAGTGTCTCCGAATGTGTTTTCCTTTGCCTATGTAACATAAACAGTATCATGTAACAAACATATTGAGATCTGTCTTTTTCATCTCCACTCAAAGAAAGTGGGAATGTGTGTGTTCGTTAAGAAACTGGAGCTCAGTTCAGCTTCCTCTTTCCTCCATATCAACACTTGCTGATTAATCCATGAATTATTAACACAGGTATTATTACAGGGAGGAAAGTAGATTAACGTTCTATTTTACAGCTTTCGTCTTGGCGAGAAACAAACAGTATTACAACCAACACCCATGAATGCATAATGAGCTGAGGGCTGCAAACACAGAAATTTTCAGTCAAAAACATTTTCACTAAAATGATCATAAAACCTGATTAACCTGATTATATATATATATATATATATATATATATACACTATTCACAAAAAGTTAGGGATATTCAGCTTTTGGGTGAAATTTCACAACAAGCCTAAAATGCATTCAAACCTGTACAGGTGAACTTAATGTGATCTTCTCTAAGCTTTTAAATGCACATGTCCAACTGTTAAATGTTTCAATAAATTTTGCACAAGTTGCTGTTCTCTAACACGGAGCTTAACGGCAAAAATCACGGCAGGTGTGTGATCCTTGAATTGACCAATAAATGTCCTGGTTCAATTAGAGCTGGTGTTTAAACAGTTGTCCTCATCATGCTGTTCACATTTTGACATCATGAGACCAAGACGACACCTAACAATGGAACAACAGTCCCTTGCCATTGCGATGCTTCAAACAGGACGTTCTCAGACAGAAGTGGCCACTGAGCTTGGAGTGTCACGAGCGTCATCAGCAGGTTGCAACAGAGATATGGAGAGACTGGAAGAGTCACAGAAAGGCCTAGAAGTGGACGTCCTTTGGCCACATCCCGTGCTGATGACCGCTACATTGTGAACACAGCCCTGAGAAACCGGATGATGAATGCCACTCAACTCCAGGCACATTTAAGAGAGGTGAGAGGCACCCAAGTGTCACGTCAGATCATTCGAAACCGTTTACATCAGCGTGGTCCGCGTGCTAGACGACCTGCACGGGTACCTGACCACACCACCAGGCACAGGCATCATTGTCTTGCATGGGTCAGGGAGCATTTACGCTGGACGAGGAACCAGTGGGCCTCAGTGCTGTTCTCTGATGAAAGTCGATTCACACTGAGCAGAAATGATGGCCGGCAACGATGTTGGAGATGTCAGGGAGAGCGCTATGCATCAGCCACTGTTGTCACCAGGCCAGCTTTTGGTGGTGGTGGTGTTACAGTGTGGGCAGGGGTGTCCACTTGGTACAGAACTGCCCTACACTTTGTGAATGGTACAGTGACAAGCCCATACTACCTGAATAACATTGTGATGGACGTGTGTGACTCCATCACCAAGTACTGCTTTATAGTTGATGCAAAAGGTATGTGATGACAATGAGTAAGCACACTGATCAATTGTTTATTGAAAATGTTTAAAATCAAATGTTGATAGGTGTTTGTGGAGAGGGACTGGCCATCCTTCCTCTGTGAAGAGAGTTTTAATAAGCATTGCTTGATTAGAAAACTTCCTAAACATTTGTTTTATTTTCTTAACAACTAAGGTTACTACTTACCTTTTGTGGTCTTGGAGAAGCGCAGGAGCTAAAAGAGGGAAGTAGGCTCAACTACCTGCTTAAGAGCTGCAGGAATGGACCATATTAACGAGGAGGGGGATGGAGTTTAAAGATTAAATAGTTTTATGTATGTAACAAGGTTTGATAGTCACTGACTGATGGGTATATATAAAAAGAGATGTTTATATGTAAATATTTATGCTTTGTTGTGTTTAATGCTTTTAAATAGGTATTAGTATTTTGTGGTTGGTAATTGTAGCCCCACCTTCATGGGCTGATCCTCTTAAGGTTGACAGCAAGAGAGTATAAAAGCCTGCTGTATCTGTGTGGAATGTGATATTGGTTGGAAAGTACATCGAAATAAAGAGTCATACTCCTTGTTGGATTATAAAGCAGTCTCATGCCTCTTCATATTAATCATATGACCGACGGCTAACTGACAAGTGGTATCAGAAGTGTGGGCTTTAAAGACCAACAAAAGACAAAATGACCAGAGGTGGGAAAAAGGCTGATTCTAATGAAGTGGAGGAAGATAAGGAAGCTGCTGCCACAGCTGGTCCAGGGGACAGACTAGATGAATTAGCTGGCCTGGTCAAGTCACTAATTCAGTCTCAAGCTGTGAGAGACCAGAAAATGGAAAAAGAATCAGCTCGCCAAGAACAAAGATGGAGGAGCATGCAGCACCAGTTTCAGCAGATCCAAATCCAAGTGAATGAAATGAGAGAGGAGCAGGAGCTGGACCAGGCTAAACGTGAGACGGGTGATGAGATGCAAGGTGCAGATGAGGATCCAGATGAGGGCCCAAGCTTGGTTGGTCGACAGGGGGTGCTGAGACGAGGACCTTCCACCCATAGAGACCCTAAATTACTCCCGCTCACTGCAGAGGATGATATTGAGCACTTTCTGACAACTTTTGAGAGGATGGCTCAAGTCTGCCGTTGGCCCAGAGAGGAGTGGGCTGTACAACTGGTCCCCTTACTCACTGGTAAAGCGCGAAGTGCTTATGTTCTCATGGATATCAAAGATTCTGAAATTTATGACAAAGTGAAGGAGGCAATTCTTGCCAAATATGAGATAACTGCTGACACCTATCGCAGACGATTTAGATCACTGGATGTTCATCAAGGTGAAACGCCGAGAGAACTCTACGTTCGTCTGAAGGACATGTTCAACAAATGGGTGAAACCTGAGAAATCCACAGTGAAGGAGATTTCTGAACTGATCATCATGGAACAGTTTCTCCGAATGGTAAATCCAGAGCTGGAAGTGTGGATCAAAGAGCGTGCCCCCAAAACAGCAGAGGAGGCTGCACAATTAGCGGAGACCTTTATGTCAGCAAGAACAGGAACCAGGAGGATCACCTTGGGTCGAGACACCTTCTCCGCTGGACAAAGTAAGTCTGATGGGGGTGAAAGGGGTGGTGGTACAGGTCAAAGTAGGATTTATCCCAGCAACAGGCAGTTCACCTCTAGTAAAGCCAATCCCTCTAGGAAATTTTCTACAGGTGCAAAGCCAGATGTGAGATGTTATCAGTGTAATCAGATTGGTCACACTCAGTACACCTGCCCAGCTACTGCACACAGTAAGCCATCCCTTTTGTGCTCAGTTCCTAGGCCCCCTCATCCAGCTTCTGTTCATAAATTGTCCCAAACAGCACCAGTACTTGTAAATGGTCATCGTGAAATAGCCCTCTTAGATACAGGCAGCTCACAGTCGGTAGTTCTGTCCAGTTTGGTGCCAAGAGAGCTATGGAGTGATTCTAAGACTAAAATAAGCTGTGTTCATGGTGACGAAAGAGATTATCCTGTTGCTGAAGTTTATTTGACTGTCGGAGGCCAGACATTTCTTTTGCCTGTAGCTTTAGCTCCAAAGTTGCCCTATGCAGTCATTCTTGGGCTTGATGTCCCCACTTTGCTAGATTTGGTACACAATGTAAATGCTGAAACTCCAGGTATCGCTTATGACCAAGAGGTCAAGTCAAACATCCAGGACCTGGACCTGAATTTAGAACCAGAGTTGACTGAACCCAGTTGCAGTTTTGTTACCACAAGAGCACAGAAGGCAAATAATCCTCTGGAAGAGCTGCCATTTTATAATGAGGATTTGGAGTCAGGATCTGTTAGACCAGCTAAGTCCAGAGCTCAGAGGAGAAGAGATAAGTTTCGGGGTTCAGTAAAGTCTGAAGATGAACAACTAGGCATACCCAGCCAAGGTTTAGATTTTGATGTTCCTTCAGATATATCAGCACTTCAGAGGGTGGATTTAACATTGAAACCATGGTTTGATAAAGTCTCTGAAGTTAATGGGAAAACACAAGGCAAAGTTGATGTTTTGGCAGATGCAACTTACATTGTCAGAGATGGTATTCTTTACCAGCGGAAAGGCCAAACTGAGGCCATAGCTTTACCACAGTCTCTTAGACAAAAGGTAATGGAACTGGGTCATTCAGTACCGTGGGTAGGCCACCTTGCATTTCAAAAGTCTCTCCATAGGATTTCTTCCCGCTTTGTATGGCCTGGCATGTTCACTCAAGTGCAGCAGTTTTGTGCATCATGCATGATATGTCAAATGTCTTCAAACAAAGGTGTGACTCGTGCTAAGTTACAGCCATTGCCCATTATAGACACACCCTTTGACAGAATAGGAATGGATATTGTGGGCCCCCTTGAGAGTACCTCATCTGGCAACCGCTTCATACTGGTTATTTGTGATTACGCTACCCGATATCCTGAGGCTTTCCCACTGAGATCAATAAAAGCTCGTCAAGTTGCTAATTGTCTGTTGCAGTTCTTTTCTAGAGTGGGCATACCTAGGGAGATCCTCACAGATTGTGGAACTAATTTCCTATCCAAGCTCCTTAAACAGGTTTATCAGTTGCTTGGTGTTAAGGGTATTAAAACCACCCCATACCACCCCCAGTCAGATGGACTTGTTGAGCGATTTAACCAGACTTTGAAAAACATGCTACGCAAGTTTGTCTCAGAGACTGGCTCAGATTGGGACCAGTGGCTGCCTTACTTACTGTTTGCCTATCGAGAGGTACCACAGGCCTCCACTGGATTTTCACCATTTGAGTTGATGTATGGTCGTCAGGTTAGAGGGCCACTGGACATGCTGAAAGAACATTGGGAGAATCCAAGGGCAGCGGGAGAAAACGTGGTGGCGTATGTGGTGCAGATGAGGGAGAAGCTGGAACGGATGACTGAACTGGCCCAACATAACATGAGGATGGCTCAGAGCAATCAGAAGACCTGGTATGATAAAAAGGCCAGGGAGAGGACTTTTCAACCAGGACAACAAGTGATGTTGCTGCTTCCTACTTGTGACAGTAAACTGTTAGCCAAATGGCAGGGTCCTTACAGAGTCACGAGATGTGTGGGCAGAGTGACCTATGAACTGTACATGCCTGAAAAGAGAAAGAAATATCAAACTTTTCATGTTAATCTGTTGAAGGAGTTCCTGGTTCAGCAGCAGACTCCTGTCTTGTCACCGGCCTCAGTGACACCACAGCTGCCACAGGACCAGCCAGTCGAGGTGCCAAAACATCCACAGCCGGTTAGACAACAGCTCCTTGCTTGTGTGGTTGAGGATGGAGAGGAGGATGAGCAGTTTTTTTCCCACAGGCAACTCAGAGCCAAGTTCAGTGATGCTCTCCCATCTCCAGCCTTTCCAGCAGGAGGATATCAGGCCTCTTCTGGATCCAGACTTGTTTCAGGAAAAGCCAGGTTTCACTACCTTGGTTCAACATAAGATTCATTTGAAAGATGATGCCATCCCTCACAGGAAGTTCTACAGGATTCCTGAACGGCTGGTGCCTCAGCTCAAGAAGGAGATTGAGCTAATGTTGGAGCTTGGAATTATTGAAGTATCTGGGAGTGAATGGTGTAGTCCAGTTGTGCTGGTTCCGAAAAAGGATGGCTCTTTGAGGTTCTGCATTGACTTCAGATACTTGAACACGGTCTCGAAGTTTGACCCTTATCCAATGCCTCGCATTGATGAACTGTTGGAGAGAGTTGGAGGAGGCAAATTCATCACCACTCTTGATTTATCTAAGGGTTACTGGCAGTTGCCCCTTTCCCTGGAAGCAAGAGAACTAACAGCCTTCAAAACACCTTTTGGCTTGTTTCAGTTTAAGGTGATGCCGTTTGGTCTGCAGGGGGCACCTGCAACATTTCAGCGACTGATGGATCAGTTGCTGATGGGAGTGTCAGAGTTTGCTGCTGCGTACCTCGATGATGTGGTCATTTTCAGCCAGACCTGGGAGGAGCATGTGGCTCATCTGCAGCATGTTCTCAGCCTCATTGACTCAGTAGGTCTCACCATTAATCCCCACAAGTGCAAAGTAGCACAGAGCCAAGTGGAGTACCTGGGCTATGTGGTGGGGCAAGGACAGGTCAAGCCTCAGGTGGGGAAAGTTGAGGCAATTCACTCCTATCCAGTGCCCAAAACTAAGCTTCGGGAGAGAGAGACAAGATACTCAGCTGTGGAAAAGGAGTGTCTTGCAGTGAAATGGGCTGTGGAGTCACTGCGATATTATCTGCTGGGCCGACATTTTGTTTTGGAAACGGACCATCGTGCGCTTCAGTGGCTGCATCAGATGAAGGACACGAACATGCGGATTACAAGATGGTATATTAGTCTTCAACCCTACAACTTTACAGTGTGTTATCGGGCAGGGAAGTCTAATGTTGTTGCTGACTCTCTTTCCCGTGTATATGAGGATTGATGGACTGTAAACTTAAGGGAAGGGGGGAGGAAATGTGATGGACGTGTGTGACTCCATCACCAAGTACTGCTTTATAGTTGATGCAAAAGGTATGTGATGACAATGAGTAAGCACACTGATCAATTGTTTATTGAAAATGTTTAAAATCAAATGTTGATAGGTGTTTGTGGAGGGGGACTGGCCATCCTTCCTCTGTGAAGAGAGTTTTAATAAGCATTGCTTGATTAGAAAACTTCCTAAACATTTGTTTTATGTTTTTTAACAACTAAGGTTACTACTTACCTTTTGTGGTCTTGGAGAAGAGCAGGAGCTAAAAGAGGGAAGTAGGCTCAACTACCTGCTTAAGAGCTGCAGGAATGGACTATATTAATGAGGAGGGGGATGGAGTTTAAAGATTAAATAGTTTTATGTATGTAACAAGGTTTGATAGTCACTGACTGATGGGTATATATAAAAAGAGATGTTTATATGTAAATATTTATGCTTTGTTGTGTTTAATGCTTTTAAATAGGTATTAGTATTTTGTGGTTGGTAATTGTAGCCCCACCTTCATGGGCTGATCCTCTTAAGGTTGACAGCAAGAGAGTATGAAAGCCTGCTGTATCTGTGTGGAATGTGATATTGGTTGGAAAGTACATCGAAATAAAGAGTCATACTCCTTGTTGGATTATAAAGCAGTCTCATGCCTCTTCATATTAATCATATGGCCGACGGCTAACTGACAAACATCATTAATCCAGTGATTGTGCTCCTACATGAACAGCACAGGCCTAATGTCATCTTCATGGACGACAATGCTCCTGCTCATCGAGGCCGCATCATCAGGGAACGGCTGTTGGAGACTGGTGTACCTCAAATGGAATGGCCTGCACTCTCTCCAGACCTGAATCCCATTGAAAACCTGTGGGATCAGCTGAGCCGTCGTGTAGAGGCTCGAAACCCTGCACGCCAGAACCTCAATGACCTGAGGGCTGCCCTTCAAGAAGAGTGGGATGCCATGCCTCAGCAGGCAATAAGTTGCCTTGTGAACAGCATGAGACGTCGTTGTCAAGCTGTAATTGATGGTCAAGGGCACATGACGAGATATTGAGACGTTCAAATTTTTTGTTGTGGTGTAACTACCATTGTTGTTACCTTTTGTGTTGAATGAATTTTTTGAGACGAGGAAATCAGTAGTGCATCTTTCTACTTAAATGTCTTACTTTTATGATATATCACTGTAGCATGAACATATCGCATTTTCCATAAATTTCACCTGAAAGCCAAATATCCCTAACTTTCTGTGAGTAGTGTGTGTGTATATATATATATATATATATATATATATATATATATATATATATATATAT